>NC_088224.1:65116309-65218809 GCF_036934945.1 Oncorhynchus masou masou | reverse complement strand
AGGTCCTGTCATGCTAATGTGGTGAGAACAAGAGCAGCAGTGCAGTAGTTATAAATACAGTGCCTCTTGCCAGATAATTTCATGTTGAAGTACAGCTACAGGTCCAGAGGGCTGCTGTGTTTTAACAGAGATACTCTTCTCTCCTCAACAAGCTCCCGGTCTCTGTGTCCTCCCGTGGTTTACTATCCATCTCTTTGGTGTGTTTCTCTCTCTGCCAACATCACAGGCTCTCTCACTAGCTCTCTCAACGTCCTTTGGCTGTCGTTAGGCCAAACACACACACACACATGCGCATGCACAAATACACACTCACACGCACACACACTGCTCAGCACCGAGTCCCCCGAACACTATGTGCTACAGGATACATACAGAACAGAGATCCTGTTTCAGCTGAGAATTATCATCACTTCTAATGAATGGTTTCCATCCTCGTACACTCACAGGAGCCAGGCCAAGACAGGAGCCAGGACCAGAACAGGACTGGAGTTAGGGCCAGGACAGGACAGGAGTTAGGGCCAGGACAGGACAGGAGTCAGGGCCAGGACAGGACAGGAGTCAGGGCCAGGACAGGACAGGAGTCAGGGCCAGGACAGGACAGGAGCCAGGGCCGGGACAGGAGCCAGGAACAGAACAGGACAGGAGTTACGGCCAGGACAGGACAGGAGTTAGGGCCAGGACAGAACAGGACAGGAGTAAGGCCAGGACAGGAGCCAGGGCCAGGCCAGGGAAGTGTGTGCTTTTGATAAGCATGACTGGCTGTATTTTCCTTGGCCCAGTCCCTCATAGCTCTCTCCTAGCTGCCCTCTTAGACATAGAGCAGCCATACTGCACTACAAGTACACATTGGAGACTCTATTTAATTTCATCAACTTCTCCTTTCCTTCCCAGAGAGATCCCCCTTTTTTGTAGAGATGGAAGGAAAGAGAGAACTCTAATCAACTTGTGAGGCTTAACCCCATCTGTAATCTCTTTCTAGCTGCGATCCCGAGCCAACACTTGCAAACGATTACCCTGCTAGTACCCAGGAGGCTCTCTGATTGGCTTGTTTGGTTAGTGTAATCCAGGGAGCTGCTACAGTCTCCTTTCCTCAGCTGGCTGGTGGCTGGCTGGGTGGGTGGGGAGTTGGGCTGAACTGAGTGGAGGCTGTCTGTTATGAACCCACCAGCTCTCTCTGTACTGTAGATGTGAGGTGTATTAAAACCAGACGTTGAGGGGTAGAACGTTAGAGTTATAATGTGGTGAGGCAGGGAAGCAGTGAGGCGTGCTGTGGGGGATACCCTCCTGCTCTCCAGACCCCCCTCCCCCTGTCACTGGGCTGTTCAGACAGTCGCCACTCCACTCCTGGACCAGCCTGGCTGTCTCTACTGCTGGCATCTCTCCCGGCTAAATGCAGGCAGGGCTGGAGAAGTCATCCTCTCCTCATCTCCCTCCCTCCCTCACCCAGTGCCTTGCTCTACCAGAAGCAGTTTGGCTTGTGCTCTAACTCAGATAAACAACACAGATGAGAAGTAAAGACTCACTCCAACAGCACCTGGTGTCCTATACTATCCTGACCTGTCCTGTTACTGTACTGTTACTGTACTGTCCTGTTACTGTACTGTTCTGTTACTGTACTGTACTGTACTGTTCTGTTACTGTCCTGTACTGTTACTGTCCTGTACTGTTACTGTACTGTTACTGTACTGTACTGTTACTGTTACTGTTACTGTACTTTTACTGTCCTGTACTGTGCTGTACTGTCCTGTACTGTTACTGTACTGTACTGTCGTGTTACTGTACTGTCCTGTACTATTACTGTACTGTTCTGTACTGTACTGTTACTGTACTGTTACTGTACTGTACTGTTACTGTACTGTTACTGTACTGTCCTGTACTGTCGTGTTACTGTACTGTCCTGTACTATTACTGTACTGTCCTGTACTGTACTGTACTGTACTGTTACTGTCCTGTACTGTTACTGTACTGTCATGTTACTGTACTGTCATGTTACTGTACTGTCCTGTTACTGTACCGTCCTGTCCTGCACTATTACTGTCTTGTACTGTTACTGTACTGTTACTGTTACTGTACTGTCGTGTACTGTTACTGTACTGTACTGTCCTGTCCTGTACCGTTACTGTACTGTTACTGTACTGTCCTCTCCTGTTACTGTACTGTTACTGTCCTGTACTGTTACTGTTACTGTTACTGTCCTGTACTGTCCTGTTACTGTCCTGTTACTGTCCTGTAGTGTTACTGTTACTGTCCTGTACTGTTACTGTTACTGTACTGTTACTGTACTGTTACTGTCCTGTTACTGTCCTGTACTGTTACTGTACTGTTACTGTCCTGTACTGTTACTGTACTGTTACTGTCCTGTAGTGTTACTGTTACTGTCCTGTACTGTTACTGTTACTGTACTGTTACTGTACTGTTACTGTACTGTTACTGTCCTGTTACTGTCCTGTACTGTTACTGTACTGTCCTGTACTGTCGTGTTACTGTACTGTCCTGTACTGTACTGTACTGTACTGTTACTGTCCTGTACTGTTACTGTACTGTCATGTTACTGTACTGTCATGTTACTGTACTGTCCTGTTACTGTACCGTCCTGTCCTGCACTATTACTGTCTTGTACTGTTACTGTACTGTTACTGTTACTGTACTGTCGTGTACTGTTACTGTACTGTACTGTCCTGTCCTGTACCGTTACTGTACTGTTACTGTACTGTCCTCTCCTGTTACTGTACTGTTACTGTACTGTACTGTACTGTCCTGTACTGTTACTGTTACTGTTACTGTTACTGTCCTGTACTGTCCTGTTACTGTCCTGTAGTGTTACTGTTACTGTCCTGTACTGTTACTGTTACTGTACTGTTACTGTACTGTTACTGTACTGTTACTGTCCTGTTACTGTCCTGTACTGTTACTGTACTGTTACTGTACTGTCCTGTTACTGTACTGTTACTGTACTGTCCTGTACTGTTACTGTACTGTTACTGTCCTGTACTGTTACTGTACTGTTACTGTACTGTTACTGTCCTGTAGTGTTACTGTTACTGTCCTGTACTGTTACTGTTACTGTACTGTTACTGTACTGTTACTGTACTGTACTGTTACTGTACTGTACTGTTACTGTCCTGTTACTGTCCTGTACTGTTACTGTACTGTCCTGTACTGTTACTGTACTGTTACTGTCCTGTACTGTTACTGTACTGTTACTGTACTGTTACTGTCCTGTAGTGTTACTGTTACTGTCCTGTACTGTTACTGTTACTGTACTGTTACTGTACTGTTACTGTACTGTTACTGTCCTGTTACTGTCCTGTACTGTTACTGTACTGTACTGTACTGTACTGTCCTGTCCTGTACCGTTACTGTACTGTTACTGTACTGTCCTGTCCTGTTACTGTACTGTTACTGTACTGTACTGTTACTGTCCTGTACTGTACTGTTACTGTTACTGTCCTGTCCTGTACTGTACTGTACTGTTACTGTCCTGTAGTGTTACTGTTACTGTACTGTACTGTACTGTCCTGTCCCGTTACTGTACTGTTACTGTACTGTCCTGTCCTGTTACTGTACTGTTACTGTACTGTTACTGTCCTGTACTGTACTGTACTGTCCTGTCCTGTACCGTTACTGTACTGTTACTTTACTGTCCAGTCCTGTTACTGTACTGTACTGTTACTGTCCTGTACTGTTACTGTTACTGTTACTGTTACTGTTACTGTCCTGTACTGTACTGTTACTGTCCTGTTACTGTCCTGTACTGTTACTGTTACTGTCCTGTCCTGTACTGTACTGTACTGTTACTGTCCTGTTACTGTCCTGTTACTGTCCTGTACTGTTACTGTTACTGTCCTGTCCTGTACTGTTACTGTTACTGTTACTGTTACTGTTACTGTCCTGTCCTGTCCTGTACTGTACTGTTACTGTCCTGTTACTGTCCTGTAGTGTTACTGTTACTGTCCTGTACTGTTACTGTTACTGTACTGTTACTGTACTGTTACTGTACTGTTACTGTCCTGTTACTGTCCTGTCCTGTACTGTTACTGTACTGTTTACTGTCCTGTACTGTTACTGTACTGTCCCTGTCCTGTACTGTTACTGTCCTGTTACTGTCCTGTTACTGTACTGTTACTGTCCTGTTACTGTACTGTTACTGTACTATTATGGTACTGTTACTGTCCTGTACTGTCCTGTACTGTTACTGTCCTGTTACTGTCATGTTACTGTCCTGTTACTGTACTGTTACTTCACTGTTACTGTTACTGTACTGTTACTGTCCTGTACTGTTACTGTACTGTTACTGTACTGTCCTGTACTGTTACTGTGCTTTACTGTGTTTGCTCCCTGTTCATTCTAGTGGTACTATCCAAAAGGATCCTACAGGGTATATACTCAAATACATTGGTCTAGAAAAGGTCATTTTCCGAGGACAAATTGTGTGCTTTCTTCAGCTGTCCAAAAGTAGTTTATGGTAGTGGAATAATTGAATTTTTAAAAATCAACATCCAGTGTCCTCCAAGAGTTACAGAATATTTCCTTATCTGTCTTGTTCCCAGCTGAATATTTCCTTATCTGTCTCGTTCCTAGCTGAATATTTCCTTATCTGTCTTGTTCCCAGCTGAATATTTCCTTATCTGTCTAGTTCCTAGCTGAATATTTCCTAATCTGTCTAGTTGCTAGCTGAATATTTCCTTATCTGTCTAGCTCCTAGCTGAATACTTCCTTATCTGTCTAGCTCCTAGCTGAATACTTCCTTATCTGTCTAGCTCCTAGCTGAATATTTCCTTATCTGTCTAGCTCCTAGCTGAATACTTCCTTATCTGTCTAGCTCCTAGCTGAATACTTCCTTATCTGTCTAGCTCCTAGCTGAATATTTCCTTATCTGTCTAGCTCCTAGCTGAATATTTCCTTATCTGTCTAGGTCCTAGCTGAATATTTCCTTATCTGTCTAGCTCCTAGCTGAATACTTCCTTATCTGTCTAGCTCCTAGCTGAATACTTCCTTATCTGTCTAGCTCCTAGCTGAATATTTCCTTATCTGTCTAGGTCCTAGCTGAATACTTCCTTATCTGTCTAGCTCCTAGCTGAATATTTCCTTATCTGTCTAGCTCCTAGCTGAATATTTCCTTATCTGTCTAGGTCCTAGCTGAATATTTCCTTATCTGTCTAGCTCCTAGCTGAATACTTCCTTATCTGTCTAGCTCCTAGCTGAATATTTCCTTATCTGTCTCGCTCCTAGCTGAATATTTCCTTATCTGTCTAGCTCCTCCTGTGGGTGTATTCTTGTGTCTATCTCTGTAGGTGTAACAGTGAAAGTTCCCCTTAAGACAAACTGTCTAACCCATAAATCCTCTCCCCTTTTCCAGGTGACAGCGACAGACGCGGACGGAGGCTCCTTCGGCTCCATCAGTTACTCTCTGGGGTCAGGCATCAACAGTGCTGTCCCCTCCCAGTTCTCTGTAGGGAAGGAGACAGGACAGATCTGTACCAACGTGGCTCTGGACAGGGATCAGGGACCAACCAGCTATGACTTTACCGTCACCGCCGTGGACGGGGTGAGTCTCCTACGGTATCTCTCCATCCTCATCCAATGGCTACATCCCCAAATGGCACCGTATTCCCTACGTAGTCAATTCCCATTGACCAGCGCCCTATGGAATAGAGTGCCATTTGGCACATAATCTCTCCCTGTGAGTACATTAAACCCCTGACAGTGATCTCTTAACAGTGTTTATCACAACAGGGCTAAAAGAAGAAAAACTCCAGGACCCTGGTAATATTGATGCTTCCAACAATTGAATGGATATTTTTAACCGATATTTCACAGCAGGGTTCACAGCAAAGATATAGCTGGCAGAACCCTGGCTATTAGACGCAGCTATAGAGCCAGAGCCAGGATAGCTATTAGAGAGGGGAGCAGCTCCCCAGTCAGGCAGAGCAGAACACAGCAGAGCAGAACGTTTTTCAGTAGTGTAGACAAATAAAAGAGTCTGAATGACTCTCCCTGGCAGGGCTGTGCTGTGAATGAGTCTCCCTGACAGGACTGTGCTGTGAATGACTCTCCCTGACAGGGCTGTGCTGTGAATGAGTTTCCCTGGCAGAGCTGTGCTGTGAATGAGGTTCCCTGACAGGACTGTGCTGTGAATGAGTTTCCCTGACAGGACTGTGCTGTGAATGAGTTTCCCTGACAGGACTGTGCTGTGAATGAGTTTCCCTGACAGGACTGTGCTGTGAATGAGTTTCCCTGACAGGACTGTGCTGTGAATGAGTTTCCCTGACAGGACTGTGCTGTGAATGAGTTTCCCTGACAGGACTGTGCTGTGAATGAGTTTCCCTGACAGGACTGTGCTGTGAATGAGTTTCCCTGACAGGACTGTGCTGTGAATGACTCTCCCTGACAGGACTGTGAGGTGAATGAGTTTCCCTGACAGGACTGTGAGGTGAATGAGTCTCCCTGACAGGACTGTGCTGTGAATGAGTATACCTGACTGTGCTGTGAATGAGTTTCCCTGACAGGACTGTGAGGTGAATGAGTCTCCCTGACAGGACTGTGCTGTGAATGAGTATCCCTGACTGTGCTGTGAATGACTCTCCCTGACAGGACTGTGAGGTGAATGAGTTTCCCTGACAGGACTGTGAGGTGAATGAGTTTCCCTGACAGGACTGTGAGGTGAATGAGTCTCCCTGACAGGACTGTGCTGTGAATGAGTTTCCCTGACAGGACTATGCTGTGAATGAGTATCCCTGACTGTGCTGTGAATGAGTTTCCCTGACAGGACTGTGCTGTGAATGAGTTTCCCTGACAGGACTATGCTGTGAATGAGTATCCCTGACTGTGCTGTGAATGAGTTTCCCTGACAGGACTGTGCTGTGAATGACTCTCCCTGACAGGACTATGCTGTGAATGAGTATCCCTGACTGTGCTGTGAATGAGTTTCCCTGACAGGACTGTGCTGTGAATGAGTTTCCCTGACAGGACTGTGCTGTGAATGAGTTTCCCTGACAGGACTGTGCTGTGAATGAGTTTCCCTGACAGGACTATGCTGTGAATGAGTATCCCTGACTGTGCTGTGAATGAGTTTCCCTGACAGGACTGTGCTGTGAATGAGTTTCCCTGACAGGACTGTGCTGTGAATGACTCTCCCTGACAGGACTATGCTGTGAATGAGTTTCCCTGACAGGACTGTGCTGTGAATGAGTTTCCCTGACAGGACTGTGCTGTGAATGAGTTTCCCTGACAGGACTGTGCTGTGAATGAGTTTCCCTGACAGGACTATGCTGTGAATGAGTTTCCCTGACAGGACTATGCTGTGAATGAGTTTCCCTGACAGGACTGTGCTGTGAATGAGTTTCCCTGACAGGACTGTGCTGTGAATGAGTTTCCCTGACAGGACTGTGCTGTGAATGAGTTTCCCTGACAGGACTGTGCTGTGAATGAGTTTCCCTGACAGGACTATGCTGTGAATGAGTATCCCTGACTGTGCTGTGAATGAGTTTCCCTGACAGGACTGTGCTGTGAATGAGTTTCCCTGACAGGACTGTGCTGTGAATGAGTTTCCCTGACAGGACTGTGCTGTGAATGAGTTTCCCTGACAGGACTGTGCTGTGAATGACTCTCCCTGACAGGACTATGCTGTGAATGAGTTTCCCTGACAGGACTATGCTGTAGTGCCACACGCCAAATCCTACTTGAAGGTAAATGGGTATAAATGAAATCACTGCAGTCATGGTAAAATAATCAGAGGAGAGAGCGAGAGAGAGAGAGCGAGAGAGAGAGAGCGAGAGAGAGCGAGAGAGCGAGAGCAAGAGAGCGAGAAAGCGAGAAAGCGAGAAAGAGAGAAAGAGAGAGAGAGAGAGAAAAAAAAGCCTCCAACGTCAGACAGACAGACAACGCAGGCAGGTAATAATAATAAGTCAGACACAGACAGACATACAGTCAGGCAGACAGACAGACAGGCATGCAAGGAGACAGGCAGGCAGCAGTAATATTTAATAAGTTGGACCACTGCTCCCTCCTCCTCCCTCTCACTAGTCCGGCCAAATGAAAAGCCTGCTCTGTATTCTGTTCAGAACAAGCCACCAGGGAAACAGAGCTCTATGCTCTGTGGCGGCGGTAGCGAGCCCTCTCACCCCAC
Source organism: Oncorhynchus masou masou (assembly GCF_036934945.1). NCBI lineage: Eukaryota > Metazoa > Chordata > Actinopteri > Salmoniformes > Salmonidae > Oncorhynchus > Oncorhynchus masou. The sequence goes on along the minus strand of NC_088224.1, from coordinate 65,210,681 downwards.
ACAGATCCTGACAGATTGCTGTTTCCCTGGAGAAGCTATCAATCCGTATCCCTCCACCAACCTGCCAGGACTAGATTCTAGAGTCAGAAGGGTTTAACAGGGTTCCTGCTGATTTTAACCTGCTCTATTAATGTCGTCTAACTCTTTTTTTCATTTTTTTTTACCACTTTGTCCTGCTGATATACAACAGCATGTGAAGTCTAGTAGAACAGAGGGCTTTTTGTGGTGCAAACCCAACACCTAACTCACTTCAGCTGGGCTTTGATATAAAGGGGGAAAGGTGCTCAGCTTAACTGAGGCACATTGAAATCAAAAACATTTCTACCCCAGTACACTGTGGTGACCTTTCCAGAAAATTCACCAACATCAACAAACCAACACAGAATGGAACTGACACATCAAACACATTCCAATGAGCGTTGTCTTTTAGATTCATTGATAGATTTTCCTTTCTGTTTCCCTGCAGGGCGGTCTGAATTCCATGGCCTATGTCAGGGTTGACCTGCTGGACATCAACGACAACAGACCAGTCTTCTACCCTGTGATCTACGCCGTCAGCCTCAGCTCCCAGAGTGCACCTGGCACCTCTGTCGTCAAGGTTACGGCCCTTGACCCCGACACTGGGGAGAACGGGAGGGTCACGTACCGAACCGTCCCCGGGGGCAACTCCCCCTTCTTCACTCTCAACAAAGACACAGGTTGGCTCTTTTACTATGACCAAAAATAAACAGGTTGGCGTTTTACTGTAATACAGCTTTAACTATGACCAAAAATAAACAGGTTGGCGTTTTACTGTAATACAGCTTTAACTATGACCAAATATAAACAGGTTGGCGTTTTACTGTAATACAGCCTTAACTATTACCAAAAATAAACAGGTTGGCATTTTACTGTAATACAGCTTTAACTATGAACAAAAATAAACAGGTTGGCGTTTTACTGTAATACAGCTTTAACTATGAACAAAAATAAACAGGTTGGCGTTTTACTGTAATACAGCTTTAACTATGAACAAAAATAAACAGGTTGGCGTTTTACTGTAATACAGCTTTAACTATGAACAAAAATAAACAGGTTGGCGTTTTACTGTAATACAGCTTTAACTATGAACAAAAATAAACAGGTTGGCGCTTTTTTTTATATTTTAGTATTTGTTTTACTTTACCCTTTTTCTCCTCAATTTCGTGGTAGTTTGGTGCTTACAGTAGTTACAGTCTTGTCTCATCGTTGCAACTCCCGTACGGACTCGGGAGAGGCGAAGGTCGAGAGCCGTGCGTCCTCAGAAACACAATCCAACCAAGCCGCACTGCTTCTTGACACAATGCCCACTTAACCCGGAAGCCAGCCGCACCAATGTGTTGAAGGAAGCAACGTGCACCTGGCGACCATGTCAGCGTGCACTGCGCCCGGTCCGCCACAGGAGTACGGCGACCGGGATGTCAGCAACCGGGACAGGACTAGATTCTAGAGTCAGCGTTTTTAACCTGTTCTATTAATGTGGTGCTGTGTGTACAGTATGTGTGTGTCCGTCCTCATGTCTGTGAGTATATTTGGAGCTGTGTCTGACCTTGACCACTGTGTTTTGTGTCCTTTCTCCACCAGGTGTGATCTCCTTGTCCCGGTCGCTGCACGGCAAGGCCAACACGGTGATCCCCATGGTGGTTTCAGCCCAGGACGGAGGGGGTCTGGCAGCACTGGTCAACGCCCGGGTCAACATCAGTGTGGTGGCAGGCCTGGTGGCGCCCCCGGTGTTCGAACACAGCCAGTACAGCTTCACTGTGTCTGAAGATGTACTGCGTGGGACTGAGGTTGGCATCGTACAGGCCATCAGTAAGAACGGTGGGTGTGACTTGGAATTAGAACTTGTGATTGGTTAAGGACTGCTAACATCTGTTTAAAAGCATGCGTGTGTGTGTGTGCGGGGGGGGGGGGTGCTGGGGGGTGGGGGTAGGGGGGTAATGTGTGTGTGGGCAGTATGTGCTGAAAGGACTCACTGGGGTGTTCTGTGCTCCCTCTTTGCTACATGTACCAAATGTTCAAATAGGCAGTGAGCCACCGTACACACCTAGTTTAGAAATCACATTAATCACAAATTCCATCCCAGCACGTTGTTTTTATAGTCATTACTTTGGATATTTAGGGTTCTGTCATAGTGTAAAATACTTGACAAATGACTGAGGGGGAGTATATTTTAACTGAAGTGGTCTCTGCCTGGTCTGGTCCTTGTCTGGTCCTGGTCTGGTCCTGGTCTGGTCCTGGTCTCCTCGTCTGGAGTGGCTCTGGATCATGTCAACTCACTTCAAAAGATACAAATAATACACAATTGATACAGATACAGATACACACACAATTGCATCTGTATTAATAAATATATTTATTAACTTAAGTAAACTAAATACAATTAATAATGGTGTGTGTAGTCAGTAGTGTAAGGGAGTGGTTGCGTGCATAAATGTGATAATGTGGAGTGTTGAAAGGTGCTGCCGACCCTCCCGGCTCCGCCCCCCAACATCCTATTAAGGAAAACAAGAGTAAGGAGAAAGAATTCGGCAGACAGAGTGGGAGGGTCGTCACCCACCCACCCTCCGTAAAACTGAGGACCAACAAGAACCCCGGAACACCATACCAGTCACACAAACCAATTGACCCAGCCTCTGCATCCCAAATTGACCCAGCCTCTGCATCCCAAATTGACCCAGCCTCTGCATCCCAAATTGACCCAGCCTCTGCATCCCAAATTGACCCAGCCTCTGCATCCCAAATTGACCCAGCCTCTGCATCCCAAATTGACCCAGCCTCTGCATCCCAAATTGACCCAGCCTCTGCATCCCAAATTGACCCAGCCTCTGCATCCCAAATTGACCCAGCCTCTGAATCCCAAATTGACCCAGCCTCGAGGGGGTACGTGTTCACACTTCCACTTGCCCCAGCCAACCTTGTCCTCCCCAGACCTCAGCAACCTTTGTAGTGTTCAGTGATCTTCATCAGCTGTTCTTTAGTACATAATTCTAACAGTTCCTCTGATGGAAAGTGAATGAACTCGTCTATATTAGATGTCATAGTCAGAAGTCAATAATAAATGAATAAAAAACATTTCTCTTCCCCTTTGCTGAACACACCAGAAAAACCACAAGAGAAATGACAATCACACTGGGCACTACAGGAGAGAGATGAGATATATATAGAGCTTCCCTCAAAACCTATAGTAACTCAACCCTAGTCTTTGTGCGGATTTGCGGTGGGTAATTACACACTGTAGCCTGCTGGCAAGGAAATGTACCACCTAGCACGCTGGCAAATTCCCCCAAGCCATGGATGTGCCCTGAGACAACTGCTCAGTCCAGACACCACACAAAAATAACAAACAAAATAACCATGCCCATTGTATTCTAAAGTGAAACACGTCGCTAAGCCTAACAGGGGAAAAAGAAAGGCTATAGCTCCAGGTAGCAAGTGTCACTACCCTACCCAAATCTCCCACTGTGGTACACAGCCGATTGTACTCACCTCCTCAGACCGATGTCCCAACAGCGAGTAGAGCAAGAGTCTCCAGCCTGGGCAGGGCCTGGAAACTAACCAATATACTTTCTCCAATGCAGCACACAACCAACTATCCACCGCAGTGGCAAGTTTACCAACCAAACAAAGGCAACCAACACTGGGCACCAAACATTGCAACTCAAACAAGCTGTAACAAAAGATGCAAACAAAGCCCCTACAGATTTTAAGATTAACTCCACATTTTCTCCCAAACACAATACCTTCAAGATCCTGGACGAGCCCCCACTTGTCACGAACCGGCTCAGAGTTCGTAACAAAAACGGAGACAATGTGGAGATAAGGAATGACAAAATATATTTATTAACTTAAGTAAACTAAATACAATTAACAACGGTGGGGAGTGGTTGCTTGCATAAATGTGATAATGAGGGGTGTTGAAACGTGCCAACGAAATAAACAAAACAGCAAAAAACAAAATCTATCAGTGTGTCTGCATGGAGAGAGTCTCCCCAATGAATGGGGAAGAAGTGTATTCATCCCGGGACACACCCGAGTCCAGGTGTGTCCCATTTCGCTGACGACCCTCCCAGCTCCGCCCCCAACATCCTATTTAAGGAAAACATGAGCAAAGAGAAAGAATTCGGCAGACAGAGTGGGAGGGTCGTCACATCACACACATGCACTAACTCACGCACACACCCACACAGATATGCACTCATACACATGCATTCATGCTACTATACACACACATCACAACTGCTACTACCAGACTCTTGTTATGATTGCTAAATACTGCACAAATTCAACACTTGCCCCCCAATCCCCCTTTCAGCAACACGTGTAAATATTGGACTATAAATTGTGCCTTCCCGCATTATACTTTTATTATCTTTTTTTTAACCCCTTTTCCTCCCCAATTTCGTGGTATCCAATTGGTAGTTACAGTCTTGTCTCGTCACTGCAACTCCCCAATGGACTCGGGAGAGGCGAATGTCGAGTGCCGTGCATCCTCCGAAACACAACCCAGCCAAGCCGCACTGCTTCTTGACACAATGCCCACTTGACCCGGAAGCCAGCCGCACCAATGTGTCGGAGGAAACACCGTACACCTGGCGACCGTGTCAGCTTGCACTACGCCCGGCCCGCCACAGGAGTCGCTAGTATGTGATGGGACAAGGACATCCCTGCCGGCCAAACCCTCACCTAAACCTGACAACGCTGGGGCAATTGTGCACCGCCCCATGGGTCTCCCGGTCGCACCCGGCTGCGACAGAGCCTGGACTTGAACCCAGAATCTCTGCTGGCACAGCTAGCACTGCGATGCAGTGCCTTAGAACACAGCAGCACTCAGGGTGCGTTGTTGCATTGTTGAGAAGGAACCTGCAAGTCAGCATTTCGTTGGACAGTGTATACCATGTGTATCCTGTACATACAGGATAATAAATATACATTAAACTTGAAACTTCCCTGTTTGTTCCCAGGCGTCCTCAGTAAGGACATCCTGTACAGCATCTCCTCTGGAGACCCTGCTGGCTACTTCACCGTGGACCCAGAGAGCGGAGCCCTGCGGACCAGCCTTCCTCTGGACCACGAGGCCCAGCCTTCTCTAACCCTGGAGCTCCAGGCTCGTAGCGGCAGCCCCCCTGCCTTCGGTCAGACCCACGTCCACATCACAATCCAGGACATCAACGACAACACTCCTGTCTTCCTGCCCTCTTCTTCCGAGTCTCTCCTCCTCCCGGAGCAAACAAAGATGGGGACCATGGTCTACCGCGTCCAGGCCCAAGACCGGGACTCCGGTATCAATGGCCAGGTGACCTTTGACCTTTCCTCCACCGCAACCTCAAGCGGAGGTCAAAGAACCTTTTCCATGGAGCGCAGTACAGGGGAGATCCGGCTGGTCGGCGAGCTGTCGTACGACGTAACGCCGCGTTACGACCTGACGGTGACAGCTAAAGATGGCGGCGCTCCCCAGCTGAGCTCTACCATGATGCTTGTGGTGCACGTCCAGGCGGAGAACGACCACGGTCCCGTGTTCGACACCCTGACCTACCGCGTGGAGCTGAGGGAGAACACCCCGCTTAGCACATGCTTCCTACAGGTATGTTCAATAGATTGTTCAACTAACTGTCAACAACATTTCAACTAACTACTCCTAACCATAACCCCAGAAAGCTGTTATGTATCAACAGAGTTGCAGTTGATAGGTTGTTGATAGTTTGAGTATCTGTAGATCGTCTACCGTGGACTATCCAAATAATGTGCAAACCTTTATTGTCACCAAGAGGAAAACTGTCTTGGAAACAATTCTGCTGTATATACAGTGCATTGCGAAAGTATTCGGCCCCCTTGAACTTTGCGACCTTTTGCCACATTTCAGGCTTCAAACATAAAGATATAAAACTGTATTTTTTTGTGAAGAATCAACAACAAGTGGGACACAATCATGAAGTGGAACGACATTTATTGGATATTTCAAACTTTTTGAACAAATCAAAAACTGAAAATTTGGGTGTGCAAAATTATTACGAGACCAACACTCTTACCACAAGGCTACCTTGAAATCAGCCCTTGCCTTAACAGGAAGCCAGTGTAGGGAGTGTATGATCAAATTTTTGGGTTCTAGTCAGGATTCTAGCAGCCGGATTTAGCACTAACTAAAGTTTATTTAGTGCTTTATCTGGGTAGCCAGAAAGTAGAGCATTGCAGTAGTCTAGCCTAGAAGTAACAAAAGCAGGAATTAATTTATCTGCGTCATTTTTGGACAGAAAGTTTCTGATTTTTGCAATGTTACGTAGATGGAAAAAAGCTGTCCTTGAAACAGTCTTGATATGTTCGTCAAAAGAGAGATCAGGGTCCAGAGTAACGCCGAGGTCCTTCACAGTTTTATTTGAGACGACTGTACAACCATCAAGATTACTTGTCAGATTCAGCAGAAGATCTCTTTGTTTCTTGGGACCTAGAACAAGCATCCCTGTTTTGTCCGAGTTTAAAAGTATAACGTTTGCAGCCATCCACTTCCTTATGTCTGAAACACAGGCTTTTAGCAAGGGCAATTTTGGGGCATCACCATGTTTCATTGCAATGTACAGCTGTGTGTCATCCGCATAGCAGTGAAAGTTAACATTATGTTTTCGAATGATATCCCCAAGAGGTAAAATATATAGTGAAAATAATAGTGGTCCTAAAACGGAACCTTGAGGAACACCTAAATTTACAGTTGATTTGTCAGAGGACAAACCATTCCTCTACTATTGTAAAGTGGCTGTTCCACTGATGTCAGAAGGTGAATTCACCAATTTGTAAGTCGCTCTGGATAAGAGCGTCTGCTAAATGACTTAAATGTAAAATGTAAATGAGACAAACTGATATCTTTCCGACAGATAAGATCTAAACCAATATCTGCTACACTTCATGTATACTGTTGTTCATCTACAGGTTGAAAGGGGAACATTGTCTTGGACATATTTTGCTGTATATAACAATAGACAATATTTCTGATTAAGGACTTAATTCTTCCATCTACAGGTGCGAGCTCTGAGCCGGGACACCGCGGGTTCAGGGTCCTCCTCTCCACTGGCATTCCACCTGAGACCTGATGGAGACGCAGCAGGGTTTGGCATCGCAGTAGACAGCGGCTGGCTGTTTGTGAAGAGTGCCCTGGACAGAGAGGTGAAGGACATGTGACAGGAAGATATATAAACCTTTCCAGACCCGCACACTGAATGCTCCTTTAAAACTTCTTAGGGCTGAGATCCCGCAAACAGGATCCTGCAGGGCGCCAAATTCATAACAACAGAAATCCCATAATTAGAAATTCCTCAAACATAGAAGTATTTCACACCATTTTAAAGATACACTTCTTGTTAATCCCACCACAGTGTCCGATTTCAAAAAGGGCTTTACGGCGAAAGCACCACAACCGATTATGTTAGGTCAGAGCCAAGTCACAGAAAAGCCATTTTTTTCCAGCCAGAGAGGAGTCACAAAAATCAGAAAGAGAGATAAAATTCATCACTAACCTTTGATGATCTTCATCAGATGACACTCATAGAACTTAATGTTACACAATACATGTATGTTTTGTTTGATAAAGTTCATATTTACATCAAAAAATCTCAGTATACATTGGCGGGTTATGTTCAGCAGTTCCAAAAACATCCGGTGATTTTGCAGAGAGCCACATCAATTTACAGAAATTCCCATAATAAATTTTGATGAAAATACAAGTGTTATGCATGGAACTTTAGATACACTTCTCCTTAATGCAACCGCTGTGTCAGATTTCAAAAAAGATTTACGTTAAAGCAAACCATGCAATAGCTGAGTACGGCGCTCAGAGACCAAACAGGCCAAAAAGATATCCGCCATACTGTGCAGTCAACAGAAGTCAGAAATAACATTATAAATATTGACTTACCTTTGATGATCTTCATCAGAATGCACTCCCAGGAATCCTAGTTCCACAATAAATGTTTTGTTCGATAATGTCCATCATTTATGTCCAAATAGCTACTTTTGTTAGCTCATTTTGTAAACAAATCCAAACTCACGAAGCGCGTTCACTAGGAGCAGACGAAATGTCAAAAAGTTCCGTTACAGTCCGTAGAAACATGTCAAACGATGTATAGAATCAATCTTTAGGATGTTTTTAACATAAATCTTCAATAATGTTCCAACCGGATAATTCCTTTGTCAGTAGAAAATCAATGGAACAGAGCTCGCTCTCACGTGAACGAGCGTCACGAGCTTGTGGCACTCTGCCAGACCACTGACTCAAAGAGCCCTTATGAGCCCCTCCTTTACAGTAGAAGCCTCATACAAGTTTCTAAAGACTGTTGACATCTAGTGGAAGCCTTAGGAAGTGCAATGTCGCACTGTATCTTCAATAGGGAATGAGTTGAAAAATGACCAACAGATTTCCCACTTCCTGGTTGGATTTTCTCTCAGGTTTTTGCCTGCCATATGAGTTCTGTTATACTCAGAGACATCATTCAAACAGTTGTATAAACTTCAGAGTGTTTTCCATCCAAATATACTATTAATATGCATATATTAGCAACTGGGACTGAGTAGCAGGCAGTTTACTCTGGGCACCTCTGGTCACCTTATTCCTCCAAGCTACTCAATACTGCCCCCAGCCATATTAAGCCACTTTGATTGACATCGATCATGTAGATCTCATTCATGTTGACATTAGACCTCTTTAGAGACCTGAAAACATCTGACTAACTTTCATTTATAATATAATGTCCCTTTAATGTGCGTCCATGACCTTTGCCCAGGTGAAGGACATGTACATGTTGATGGTTCTGGCCACGGCAGGCCACGGGCAGCTGAAGAAGACGGGCAGTGCCACAGTGAGGGTGTCGGTGACCGATGAGAACGACAACTCTCCCCGTCTGATCCAGGCGAGGGCTTTCCTGGCCGTGAGAGAGAACCTTCCGGCGGGTTCAGGTTTCGGACGGGTGCTGGCTACGGACCGAGACACGGGCCTCAACGGCAGGCTCAGTTACAGACTTTTACACCCAGACAGACACTTCCAGATCAACTCACACACAGGTAGTTGAAAGACTGCTAATGAATGGAATAAAAAAATATACACTGAGTGTGCAAAACATCAATATTGAGTTACACCCCCCCCCTCTCCCTTTTGCCCTCAGAACAGCCTCAATTCATCGGGGCATGGACTCTACAAGGTGTCGAAAGTGTTCCACAGGGATGCTGGCCCATGTTGACTCCAATGCTTCCCACTGTTGTGTCAAGTTGGGTGCATGTCCTTTGGGTGGTGGACTATTCTTGATACACACGGGAAACTGTTGAGCATGAAAAACCCAGCAGCACTGCAGTTCTTGATAAAAACCAGTGCGCCTGGCACCTACAACCATACCCCATTCAATGGCACTTTCTCTTAGTCATTCACCCTCTGAAAGGCACACATACACAATCCATGTTTCAATTATCTCAAGGCTTAACAATCCTTCTTTAACCAGCCTCCCCTTCATCTACACTGATTGAAGTGGATTTAACAAGTGACATCAATAAGGGATCATAGCTTTCACCAGGTCACCTGGTCAGTCTATGTCATGGAAAGAGCAGGTGCTCCTAATGTTTTGTAAACTCAGTGTTTAACAACTTTATATTTACCACAGGCACTTCAGATGTGGCATTCAGAATAGACACACAACACTAGAGTTTACATGACCATTCATTCTCACTCCTTCTCCTACTGCAGACCACTGGCCTGTCCCTGGCCTATCTGTTCTCTGTGATAGTAAATCAGGTTATCTGCAGTGTTGAGGGTTCCTGCTGGGCCCGAATTGGCCTGCTGTGACTGTGGGACTGTGTGTAGTTGCTCGCCAGGGGCTGATCATTCTAACCTCCACTGCAGCTGTTCAGGTTCCTGCCATGCCTTTGTGTGTGTATGTGTGTATGTTTGTGGGTGCGTGTGTGTGTGTTTGTGTGTGATCAAAGACTACCATCTCTCTCTTTAATTTCTCATCATTACTCCTCCTCCCTCCTATCTCTCTCTCTCCCTCTCTCCCTCAGGTGAGATCAGTACCCGTGTAGGTCTGGACAGGGAGCAGCAGAGTAGTTACCAGGTGTTGTTGGTGGTCCAGGATGGAGGTACTCCCCCCCGCAGCGCTACAGGGACAGCCTTCATCACCGTCCTGGATGAGAACGACAACACTCCCTCCTTCAGACACAGCCAGCCTGGCAAAGGACTGACCATGCAGGTGATACTGAGGCTGCCTCTCAAATGGCCCCCTATTCTATACATTATATATTACTTTTGACAAGGGTCCTTAGAGGATGGGATCTTACATGATATGTTAGGGGTCAGCGTTGAGAAGGAAACAAAGTCACCGTTTTACCTTGTGATGTCCTTCTGTAGGTGGTGGAGGGCCAGGCATCAGGTTTACTGCTGGGGAAAGTACAGGCCAAGGACCCCGATGAGGGAGAGAACGGCACTGTGTACTACTCCATGTCAGGTGAGAGAGGGATGGAAGGAGGGAGAGAGAGGGAGGGATTGTGTGTGAGTTAATGATTGAAGATTACATTTAATGCTATTTTCTGCCGTTGAGTGATTATGTGAGGAATGCATTGTTTTCTTCTGGCATTGTTTCCAAAAAGACTCTGTAACAATTTATAGCTGCACTTCTCTCTCACTCTTTCTCTCTCTTTTTCTCCCTCCCTCACTCCTCTACAGGTCCCAGAGCAGAGCGTTTCTCTCTGAACCCCACTACAGGTGAACTGCGTTCCTCCTCTCCTCTGAGTCGCTCTGACAGAGCTGAGTACAGCTTCACTGTGACCGCCACTGACCGAGGCCAGCCATCTCACAGCGCTACCTGTACACTACACATACAGGTAAGATCAAGAGCAAGTTTGACTTAGTACTTTCTCTGTACTTTAGTTTAATGTGGGATATTTGATAGGTGTTTATCTAGTAGTTTTCTGACCTTTATTATTAGGATACAGCTAGATTAGTGAGAAGGAAGGTGGTAGGGGATAGGAGATAGGGTATATGACATAGGAGATAGGGTATATGACATAGGAGATAGGGTATAGGAGATAGGGTATATGACATTAGGAGATAGGGTATATGACATAGGAGATAGGGTATATGACATAGGAGATAGGGTATATGACATAGGAGATAGGGTATATGACATAGGAGATAGGGTATATGACATAGGAGATAGGGTATAGGAGATAGGGTATATGACATTAGGAGATAGGGTATATGACATAGGAGATAGGGTATATGACATAGGAGATAGGGTATATGACATAGGAGATAGCAATCTGAGGCAGGGCTCTCATCTGTATGTGTAGTTTACAGGTAGCGCTGTAAGAGGGAAGGAGGTAGGGGCTAGGGGTTAGGAGGTAGGGGCCAGATGGGAGCACTTGATTCATACCTAGTTTTCCATCTTTTACTCATAGAGAAATTCCCCTTTTGAATAGTCAAAGAGGAGGAGAAAGGAGGGCGGAAAAGGAGGGAGGGAAGGTTGTCAGAACTCTGACAGGCCTATTTGGAACAACATTGTTGTGAGGAGACATGATGATCACCAGCTGTGATTGCTCTGATCAAGGCCATACTGAATGACTTCAACACTTTTAATACAGTAGCCCCGCTTCAATACAACACCACCTGGGATGTGCACCCACATAAAATACACCATTCAAGTTAATTTAATTAATATTTAATGTACAACTAAATAGTGACCGGCCAGGCCAGCACAATGTAAGGAACTCTGTAGCTGTAAATCCAATGTGCATCCCAAATGACACCCTATTCCCTGTATGGTGCACTTCTTTTGACCAGTGCCCTGTGTAGGGAATGGGTGCCATTTGGAACGCAGACCCAGAATCTTTAAGGTTCCAGGAAAATAGAAAGGTCTTGTAATGGCTGCAGTAAAACAGCTTCTCTGGGTTACTTTTTTCAAAAAAAAAAATCCTTCCCTCCTATTCTTCTGACGTAAGAATGTGAGTAATAATTAGTGTGTAATAGGATTAAACAGGGTTGTGTTGTTCTTGTCTGTTGACGCGTTTCTATCACGTCATCATTTCATACCCTCACACCGTCCAAGACAAGTACAGCAGTAGGGAAAGGATATGATCTCACTAATTCTAATGCTTGGGGACGCTCAATTTGCCGCCTAATGTGGAGTTAATTCACACTTTGTCATATTATGTTTCATAAAGAGCATGGGCTGTTTAGTGACTGCCAACATAGTGGTGCTGTATAGTGTAACTGGTTTATCGAGGTATTGTAGGCTGTAATGAATTAAGCATCAACAAGGATTTGTTGAGAAGAAAAATGGATAAGTGCACAAAACTATTTTATTTTCCTTCCTCTCTCTTTCTCTTTCTCTTTCTATCTCTCTCTCTCTCTCTCTCTCTCTCTCTCTCTCTCTCTCTCTCTCTCTCTCTCTCTCTCTCTCTCTCTCTGTCTCGCTCAGATATTTAAACCCTGTGACTCTATCCCCTGCTTAGAGCTGAACTGAAAAACAGGATTATTAGAACAATATGTCATATGTGTAACTTCTGGTGCCTGTTTCCATACAAAGGGAGTGATGCGTCAAAGCCGCGGTCTTTCATGTTCTTCTGATTGCTCATCAAGGGAGGTGTAAAAACTCAGTACTGTAGACGACCGAGCCCTGCCTGCTGCAGCGAGATCTGAACGATCACACAAATGTCTTTTTATGATTATTGTTACTTGTATCCTTTATTATTTTTCCTGGCAGTGGCATGCCTATCGGTTTAAATGTGATTAGCGCTAGCAGTTTATTTAAAAAAAACTCTTAAAACATTCCGTTTCTTTTATTCCTAATGAGGAAATAGAGTGGGTTGGTTGAAATCTGTTTCTGGTTCACAGCGTCCCATTTAATATTTGGATTCTTTAGCGTTGTATTTGAATGTATGTATTTGAATATATTTGAATTAAATGTTGCTCCAACTGCCACTAGGCATGTATAATGGTCATTATTAGGCACATACATTGCATTCGGGAAGTATTCAGACCCCTTGAATTCTTCTACTTTGTTACGTTACTGCCTTATTCTAAAGATTAAATTATTTTTTTTACCTCATCAATTTACACATAATGACAAAGCAAAACAGGTTTTTAGAAATGTTTGCAAAAATTAAATAAAAATACCTTATTTATATAAGAATTCAGACCCTTTGCTATGAGACTCGAAATTGAGCTCAGCTGCATCCTGATTCCATTGATCATCCTTGAGATGTTTCTACAACTTGATTGGAGTCCACCTGTGGTAAATTCAATTGATTGGACATGATTTGGAAAGGCACACACCTGTCTCTATGAGGTCCCCCAGTTGACAGTGCATGTCAGAGTATAAACCAAGCCATGAGGTCGAAGGAGTTGTTCGTAGAGCTCCGAGACAGGATTGTGTCGAGGCACAGATCTGGGGAAGGATACCAAAAAAATTCTGCAGCATTGAAGGTCCCCAAGAACACAGTGGCCTCAATAATTCTTAAATGGAGGAAGTTTGGAACCAAGACTCAAGACTCTTCCTAGAGTTGGCCTCCTGGGCCAAACTGAGCAATCGTGGGAGAAGGGCCTTAGTCAGGGAGTTGACCAAGAACCCGATGTTCACTCTGACAGAGCTTCAGAGTTTCTCTGTGGAGATGGGAGAACCTTCCAGAAACACAACCATCTCTGAAGCAGTCCACCAATCAGGCCTTTATGGTAGAGTAGCCAGACGGAAGCCACTCTTCAGTAAAAGGCACATGACAGCCCTCTTGGAGTTTGCCAAAAGAGAGAAACATGAGAAACAAGATTCTCTGCTGTGATGAAACCCGAGATTTAACTCTTTGGCCTGAATGCCTGCACGTTCCTGAGGAAACCTGGCACCATCCCTACGGTGAAGCATGGTGGTGGCAGCATCATGCAGTGGGGATGTTTTTCAACAGGAAGGACTTTGAGACTTGTCCGGATCAAGGGAAAGATAAATGGAGCAAAGTACATAGAGATCCTTGATGTGCAGACTCAGGCGTAGGTTCACATTCCAACAGGACAATGACCCTAAGCACACAGCCAAGACAACGCAGGAGTGACATTAGTCTCGGAATGTCCTTGAGTGGCCCAGCCAGAGCTCTGATTTGAACCCATCCAAATATCTCTAGGAAGACCTGAAAATAGCTATGCAGCAATCCAACCTAACAGAGCTTGAGAGGATCTGCAGAGAAGAATGGGAGAAACTCCGGTGTGCCAAGCTTGTAGCATCATACCCAAGAAGAATCAAGGCTGTAATCGCTGCCAAAGGTGCTTCAACAAAGTACTGAGTAAAGGGTCTGAATACTTATGTAAAGGTGATATTTCAGTTTTATTTTAGTCTATTTATTTTTAAGAAAAAATAAAAAAAACTGTTTTTTCTTTGCCATTATGGGTTATTGTGTGTAGATTGATGAGGGGGATTTTTAAAAATTTAGATGAAGGCTGTAACGTAACAAAATGTGGAGAAAGTGAAGGGGTCTGAATACTTTCCGAATGCCCTGTAGCATGAGTCTGCTGACTGTTGATATTCAGCTATCTTGCTAAATGGATTATCATTAACTGTCAAGATATTCATAGTTGCTAATAATGTCCCTCAACAGTCAGTAGATTGTTTGGAGAAACATTGATTAGCTTGCTACTAATTTCATCCTCCAGCCGGTTCTCACAATTGAGCCTGGTGATGACGTTAGCTAGCTACAAACTTTTAACACCAATATATTGATGATATACAGTTTGCTAACCATATCCCTATCTGTCTGACCGTAGGTCCTGAGTGGTATTGAGTATATATGCTTACCAAATTCCAATGTCCCTGTCCACAGGTCCAGAGTGTGAGCAGAGCTCCTTCCAAAGCCAACACCCTCTCCATGTCCTTTAACTCCGTCGAGGAGGCCAAACCAGGCTCTATGATTGGCTCTGTGAGGTCACATGATGGCTTTGAGCTCCCTGAGGCCGGTCAGGTGACCTACACGGTGGTGGGCGGGTCAGACCGAGACGGAACGTTCATGGTGGACCGTCAGACAGGTGACGTGTACCTGGCGAGGGAGCTGGATTATGAGCGCTCCGCCCGCTACACACTACAGATAGAGGTGGATGACTTCTCCATGACGTTACCCAGCAGCCACCTGGTGCAGCTAGACATCGAGGTGGAGGACAGCAACGACCATGCACCCCGCTTCCCGGGGGACCCCGTTACCGTGGTGATACCTGAGAACATGGAGCCTGGGGCGTCCATCTACACCTTCCAGGCCTCGGATCAGGACGGATCAGGGCCCAACAGCCTGCTGACCTACTCCATCCTGCACCAGGTAGGGTTAGGAGTAGTGATGCACTGATAGGACATTTTTGGCTGATACCGATATCCAATATTTTCATTGCCCCCCAAAATTGATACTGATAACTGATATTTAACATTTTAGTGTCCGTTTAAGCATTCTAGTATAGTTACATCGTTAATACACACATGGACGCAGCTGTCTAAGGCATCTCATCTCAGTGCAAGAGGCATTACTACAGTCCCTGGTTCGAATCCAGGCTGTATCACATCCGGGTGTCCCATAGGGCGGCGCACAATTGGCGTCCGATATCTTCACCAATATATTGTGCATCCCTAGTTAGGGGGTTAGGGTTAGGAGGTTAGGGTTAGGAGGTTAGGGTTAAGACCCACAGGTTAGAGAAGCAAATCAGTAACAGGAACGTTGCTGTTTCAAATTCCAGACCGGTCGTTAAAGTTGGAAATGAAATCACTGGCAAATAGACCATCTCCTGCCATTGTGCCCTTGAGCAAGGCACCTAACACCATAAACTAGCTGTTTAGGGAGTAGAGCAGAAGAATGATTTATCTCTGCAAATGGATTAATAAAGTTATGTTCTCTTCTCCTCTGTTTCAGTACCCTGGACTAATAAAGTTATATTTATTCTAGTCTGTTTCAGTACCCTGCTCTAAAAACATTATATTTAATTCTACTACGTTCCAGTACCCTGACCTCACTGACCTCCTGGTGCTTGACCCTTCCACTGGCATCCTGACCCTGGCACAGGAACTGGACCATGAGGTCACTTCCTCCCTTATCCTGGTCGTCCAGGCAACAGACTCCGCCCTGAATGCCAGCCAACGGCGCTGGGGCTCGGTGACGGTGAGGGTGTTTGTGACAGATGAGAATGACAACGCTCCAGTCTTCAGCTCGCCATCCGCGGTTAGCGTCATGGAGGACCAGCCTGTGGGTTTCGTGGTTCTCTACGTTGTGGCGCGAGATGCCGACCAGGGGGAGAGCGGACGGGTCAGCTACTTCATCGAGACAGGCAACGCTGGAGGGATATTCAGCCTCAACCCTAATACTGGTGGGTCATTTTAACAACTCCTAGTATAATGAAAGTGGTTTGGAAGCTAAAAGAAAAGGTAACCTAGTCTGAGACCTGAAGAATTTTGTTAGCTCCCCAAGCTAATGCCTAAGCTTTAGCTCAGCTGGATAACACAGCCTTGTGGCACACAGACAACCTGGTTAAAACCTGGTCGGTAACACTGGCATACATTATTGTTTTCTCACCAGAACAATCATGTAGTTACCATCTGTGTTGTAAACACATGGTGTGATGTCAGAAGGCCATTGGTGCCACATTCCCAGCTTCCATGTTGTTGGGTCTGTGAGAGAGTCTCATAAGTTTCAACCTATAATCAGGCCCCAGCCAATTGAAAACAGTATAAACAGGGACGTGTGAAGAGATGTCGTGTGAGAGACGAATTACAGTTAATGAAGTTATCCCGGTACGTTGGGTAGGCCTATCTACCTGAGCGCTAAGCTCTATCACCAACAACACTGCTGTAACAAATAACACCGCTGTAAGTAACGATCCAGCTATCTGGCCTGAGTTTAACAACTTTTTCCACAGCAGAAGGCCACAGCGAGGAGAGGCTGGCAGTAAACACACACTGCTAGACACGCAACGGACAGGGCTGCCGTGCAGTGCTGAGATTACACACACACACCAGGCCTGCCGTGCTGTGCTGAGATTAGGGCTTCCCTCTCCTTCTCATTACCTGGCCCTGGGAGCAAAGGAGGAGAGAGGGCACAGCACTGACTCATTTCAGATTCATGCTTTAATGAGCCGCAACAGTCAAAGAGAGAGTGAGGCGGGAGGAGAAGGAGGGAGGAGGGGGGTGTTGGTTCTGTTGTTGGGTTTGTTGTATTCTCTCTGGATCGCCGTATGCTCTGAGATAACTAGCCCCTGAGCCTTTAGTATGGTCAGAGTTAGTGGCTGGAATAGTTTCAGCCACTGTGACTCCTCAGTGATCCCATCCCAAGCCTGGTCACTAACAGCACATGGGTAGGAGGAGGGGAGAGAGAGAGAGAAAAAGAGAGAGAGAGAGAGAGAAACATGGTAAACCTATTTTGGATGTTTCCAATTGGTCTGTTTGGCTTACGTAATGCATGGTTGTATTAGAGGAGAGCAGTCACGGTTCTGAAGATGGGGTGAACTAAGGTAAAAAATGGTTTCCTTGCTCTCCTTGTTTTATCTCATGTTAGGCATTCTATTAGTTCCTTATATTAATCAAATGAGTCTAGAGAACAGAGTCGTCTTACACAAGTTGATAAAAAAGAACAATGAAAAACCTTCAAGGGCGGATACTCAGACCTTGATCAAGCCATCTATAAGGGCAAAAAAAAATCATCCCACATAGAAAACTCAACACACATAGTTTGATTTAATATTTCCATTGAGCCCAGAGGAGGGGGAAATAACCCCTAATAGAGTTAGGAGACACCCATCCTCCACCCAGAAGGATCCAAGGTTACCATGATCTGTAGTAGGCTTCTCCTACACAGCTCCCTGTAGTGCTGGTGTAATGGGAACATAACCAAAATCAGAATGTGTAGAGATGGGACCGTTTCTCCCGTCATCGTAGACCCTGGCCTGGGCCGCTTGACAGGACAGGAGCAGACCAGGTGCTCAGAGGATTAACTCATGATTTTATACTGTCATTATACTGTCATTATACTGTCTAACTACCTGCATGGCTGGAACCAGTTCAAGATGGGCACCACACACACACCCATGCCTGCACGCACACACACATATACACACATATATATACACACACACATATATATATATATATATATATATATATATATATACTGACACCATATTAAGATGCCCACGCTCTCTCTGTGACACACCTGATAGATCTTGACAGCTTCCTGTTTTTATCCCCTCGGCCGACCATGAGGCTCCTTGGTTCCTGATTGGTGGGGGAGGGGTGGAGCCGGGGTCAACGTGTCTCACACACCACAGGAAAGCCCAGAAGACCAAACGGCAAATAGTGTGTGCATGTCGGTGTTATCAAAGTCTCAAAAGAGGGACTGAGTCACACACACATGCAGTTGTAATCGCTCCTTTAATGGTTCCCAGCAGTCTGCACGTTTTTTTGTTGTTGGTGTTTTGTTTCTGTCTAGGCATTCATGGGAATAGGTCCACACACACACAGATGACTGGGTGGACAGGGTGGACTGGGTGGACAGAATGGGTGGACTGGGTGGACAGGGTGGGTGGACAGAATGGGTGGACAGAATGGGTGGACAGGGTGGGTGGACTGGGTGGACAGAATGGGTGGACTGGGTGGACAGGGTGGGTGGACTGGGTGGACAGAATGGGTGGACTGGGTGGACAGGGTGAGTGGACTGGGTGGACTGGGTGGACAGAATGGGTGGACTGGGTGGAGAGTGTGGGTGTGTGTGTGTGTAGGTAAGTAAAGCCCTTGGCAAGGAGCAACGCTTGGCCTCTGATGGAGAGGGAGGAATGACTGGTGAAAGATGAAGCTAGCAGAGATGTGAAGCTGGGGCGGCAGGGTAGCCTAGTGGTTAGAGCGTTAGACTCGTAACCGAAAGGTTGCAAGTTCAAATCCCCGAGCTGACAAGATACAAATCTGTCGTTCTGCCCCTGAACAGACAGTTAACCCACTGTTCCTAGGCCGTCATTGAAAATAAAAATTTGTTCTTAACTGACTTGCCTAGTAAAATAAAGGTTAGATAAAATAGCAGGGAAAGCTGAACCGAGCAGAGTTGTGAAGCTTGCAGTGATTTTTAAGCTCGCAGTGAAAGTTAAGGTAGCAGAGTGTTGAAGCTGGCAGTAAAAGAACAGATACAGCCCTTGGTTCACTCCAGACCTGACTGCCCTCGACCAGCACAAAAACATCCTGTGGCGGACTGCAATAGCATTGAATAGTACCCGCGATATGCAACTGTTCAGGGAAGTCAGGAACCAATACACGCAGTCAGTCAGGAAAGCTAAGGCCAGCTTCTTCAGGCAGAAGTTTGCATCCTGTAGCTCCAACTCCAAAAAGTTCTGGGACACTGTGAAGTCCATGGAGAACAAGAGCACCTCCTCCCAGCTGCCCACTGCACTGAGGCTAGGTAACACGGTCACCACCGATAAATCCATGATTATCGAAAACTTCAACAAGCATTTCTCAACGGCTGGCCAAGCCTTTCTCCTGGCTACTCCAACCTCGGCCAACAGCTCCGCCCCCCCCCCGCAGCTCCTCGCCCAAGCCCCTCCAGGTTCTCCTTTACCCAAATCCAGATAGCAGATGTTCTGAAAGAGCTGCAAACCTGGACCCGTACAAATCAGCTGGGCTTGACAATCTGGACCCTCTATTTCTGAAACTATCCGCCGCCATTGTCGCAACCCCTATTACCAGCCTGTTCAACCTCTCTTTCATATCGTCTGTGATCCCCAAGGATTGGAAAGCTGCCGCAGTCATCCCCCTCTTCAAAGGGGGAGACACCCTGGACCCAAACTGTTACAGACCTATATCCATCCTGCCCTGCCTATCTAAGGTCTTCGAAAGCCAAGTCAACAAACAGGTCACTGACCATCTCGAATCCCATCGTACCTTCTCCGCTGTGCAATCTGGTTTCCGAGCCGGTCACGGGTGCACCTCAGCCACACTCAAGGTACTAAACGATATCATAACCGCCATCGATAAAAGACAGTACTGTGCAGCCGTCTTCATCGACCTTGCCAAGGCTTTCGACTCTGTCAATCACCATATTCTTATCGGCAGACTCAGTAGCCTCGGTTTTTCGGATGACTGCCTTGCCTGGTTCACCAATTACTTTGCAGACAGAGTTCAGTGTGTCAAATCGGAGGGCATGCTGTCCGGTCCTCTGGCAGTCTCTATGGGGGTGCCACAGGGTTCAATTCTCGGGCCGACTCTTTTCTCTGTATATATCAATGATGTTGCTCTTGCTGCGGGCGATTCCCTGATCCACCTCTACGCAGACGACACCATTCTATATACTTCCGGCCCGTCCTTGGACACTGTGCTATCTAACCTCCAAACGAGCTTCAATGCCATACAACACTCCTTCCGTGGCCTCCAACTGCTCTTAAACGCTAGTAAAACCAAATGCATGCTTTTCAACTGATCGCTGCCTGCACCCGCATGCCCGACGAGCATCACCACCCTGGATGGTTCCGACCTTGAATATGTGGACATCTATAATTACCTAGGTGTCTGGCTAGACTGTAAACTCTCCTTCCAGACTCATATCAAACATCTCCAATCGAAAATCAAATCAAGAGTCGGCTTTCTATTCCGCAACAAAGCCTCCTTCACTCACGCCGCCAAACTTACCCTAGTAAAACTGACTATCCTACCGATCCTCGACTTCGGCGATGTCATCTACAAAATTGCTTCCAACACTCTACTCAGCAAACTGGATGCAGTTTACCACAGTGCCATCCGTTTTGTCACTAAAGCACCTTATACCACCCACCACTGTGACTTGTATGCTCTAGTCGGCTGGCCCTCGCTACATATTCGTCGCCAGACCCACTGGCTCCAGGTCATCTACAAGTCCATGCTAGGTAAAGCTCCGCCTTATCTCAGTTCACTGG
Source organism: Oncorhynchus masou masou (assembly GCF_036934945.1). Lineage (NCBI taxonomy): Eukaryota > Metazoa > Chordata > Actinopteri > Salmoniformes > Salmonidae > Oncorhynchus > Oncorhynchus masou. Next base: position 65,189,755 of record NC_088224.1, on the reverse strand, counting down.
TCACGATGGCAACATCCATCCGTAGCACGCGCTCCAGCAGGTGTATCTCACTGATCATCCCTAAAGCCAACACCTCATTTGGCCACCTTTCATTCCAGTACTCTGCTGCCTGTGACTGGAACGAATTGCAAAAATCCCTGAAGTTGGAGACTTTTATCTCCCTCACCAACTTCAAACATCTGCTATCTGAGCAGCTAACCGATCGCTGCAGCTGTACATAGTCTACTGGTAAATAGCCCACCCATTTTCACCTACCTCATCCCCATACTGTTTTTATTTATTTACTTTTCTGCTCTTTTGCACACCAATATCTCTACCTGTACATGACCATCTGATAATTTATCACTCCAGTGTTAATCTTCAATATTGTAATTATTCGCCTACCTCCTCATGCCTTTTGCACACAATGTATATAGACTCCCCTTTTTTTCTACTGTGTTATTGACTTGTTAATTGTTTACTCCATGTGTAACTCTGTGTTGTCTGTTCACACTGCTATGCTTTATCTTGGCCAAGTCGCAGTTGCAAATGAGAACTTGTTCTCAACTAGCCTACCTGGTTAAATAAAGGTGAAATAAAATTTTAAAAAATAAAAAGTTGAAGCTAGCAGTAGAAATTGAAGCTAGCAGTAAAAGTTGAAGCTAGCAGTAAAAGTTGAAGCAAGCAGAAGAAGTTGAATCTAGCAGAGTTGTGCTGGACAGAGAGCATGGGGACCTTTAAAAGGGGGTGACTGCACACTAGGTAGGGAGAGGGACTGGCTGAGTCTGTGTCCCAAATAGCACCCTGCATCCCAGCTAAGTTCACTACTTTTGACCAGGGCTCATAAGGCCCTCTCCACTCCTTAGAGTCTCTCTTCATCCTGTAATCTGTATCATCTCCTCTCCTCCACCCCAGGCACCCTCTCTAACCCCTCTCCTCTCCTCCACCCCAGGCTCCCTCTCTAACCCCTCTCCTCTCCTCCACCCCAGGCTCCCTCTCTAAACTCTATCCTCTCCTCCACCCCAGGCTCCCTCTCTAACCCCTCTCCTCTCCTCCACCCCAGGCTCCCTCTCTAAACTCTATCCTCTCCTCCACCCCAGGCTCCCTCTCTAAACTCTATCCTCTCCTCCACCCCAGGCTCCCTCTCTAACCCCTCTCCTCTCCTCCACCCCAGGCTCCCTCTCTAAACTCTATCCTCTCCTCCACCCCAGGCTCCCTCTCTAACCCCTCTCCTCTCCTCCACCCCCAGGCTCCCTCTCTAAACTCTATCCTCTCCTCCACCCCAGGCTCCCTCTCTAACCCCTCTCCTCTCCTCCACCCCAGGCTCCCTCTCTAAACTCTATCCTCTCCTCCACCCCAGGCTCCCTCTCTAACCCATCTCCTCTCCTCCACCCCAGGCTCCCTCTCTAACCCCTCTCCTCTCCTCCACCCCCAGGCTCCCTCTCTAAACTCTATCCTCTCCTCCACCCCCAGGCTCCCTCTCTAAACTCTATCCTCTCCTCCACCCCCAGGCTCCCTCTCTTACCCCTCTCCTCCACCCCCAGGCTCCCTCTCTAACCCCTCTCCTCCACCCCCAGGCTCCCTCTCTAAACTCTCTCCTCTCCTCCACCCCCAGGCTCCCTCTCTTACCCCTCTCCTCCACCCCCAGACTCTCTCTAACCCCTCTCCTCCACCCCCAGACTCTCTCTCTAACCCCTCTCCTCCACCCCCAGACTCTCTCTCTAACCCCTCTCCTCTCCTCCACCCCAGACTCTCTCTCTAACCCCTCTCCTCCACCCCCAGACTCTCTCTCTAACCCCTCTCCTCTCATCCAGGTTCTCTCTCTAACCCCTCTCCTCACCTCCAGACTCCCTCTCTAACCTTTCTCCTCTCCTCAAGGTTCTCTCTCTAACTCCTCTCCTCTCCTCCAGACTCCCTCTCTAACCCCTCTCCTCCAGGTTCTCTCTCTAACCCCTCTCCTCTCCTCCAGACTCTCTCTCTAACCCCTCTCCTCTCCTCTCCTCCAGACTCCCTCTCTAACCCCTCTCCTCTCCTCCAGGTTCTCTCTCTAACCCCTCTCCTCTCCTACAGACTCCCTCTCTAACCCCTCTCCTCTCCTCCAGACTCCCTCTCTAACCCCTCTCCTCTCCTCCAGGCTCCCTCTCTAACCCCTCTCCTCTCCTCCAGGCTCCCTCTCTAACCCCTCTCCTCTCCTCCAGGTTCTCTGTCTATCCTGAAGGCCATCGACCGAGAGGATCAGGACCTGTTGAACCTGACCATTGTAGCCCAGGACCACGGGGTACCAGCACTCTCATCCAGCCAGCTGCTGTCTGTCCAGGTCATCGACGTGAACGACCAGGTGCCCTGGTTCCAGGAGAACCAGTACCAAGCCCAGATTACAGAGAACCAGCCTGCAGGAATCACTGTTCTTGTAGTGTCGGCCTCCGACCTGGACCAAGGTGAGAGTGGCTTGAGCTCAGTAGACTAACACAGGAGATCCCGTCGTTACATACATAGTATACAGCACTGACAAGCACATATAGGCGCATATAGACAGACTACATATTTGCTGTACTGTTTCTTTAAAATAATAGAACTCAGTGTCAGCCAGCAGAGCCTCTTGTTCTAAGTGTTGATCCTCCATGTGTTCAATGCATGTTCACATCATCAGCACCGTCAGTAACAGTTGGTTTTAATTGAAGACCGTGCTGGGGGACGGTGAGTGTGTGTGTGTGTGTGTGTGTGTGTGTTCACATTCCCCTGGAGTTAGTCAAGAGCACATAAACCAGAAGGATTTTAAAGTTTCTCTCCAGGGTGATTAGTGGGGTAAGGTGATGGTGCCAGAGTCTTTCTCTGTTAGCACGCTATCACACACAAACACAACACAACACACACACACAATCTACCAGCCTCCGCGTGCCCGTGCAGCCCTGCCACCCGCTTACACAGCAAAACCAACTACGAACAAATAAAAACAGGAATGCTGCTGTGTTTGCTCTTTTAGGTGAGAAAAACACTTATTTGTGAATGTTTTCAGTGCCCTGGGGTAGAGAGGGTTCAAAGTATAATATGACTGAATGGAATAGGACCCAGCACCCTATGAAAAGTGTCGATTACGCTGTACTGCAGCGCCAGCTGTGCCACCAGAGACTCTGGGTTCGCGCCCAGGCTCTGCCGCGCCCGGGAGGTCCGTGGGGCTACGCACAAATGGCCCAGCGTTGTCCGGGTTAGGGAGGGCTTTGTCGGTATGGATATCCTTGACTCATCGCGCACCAGCGACTACTGTGGCGGGTCGGGCGCAGTGCGTGCTAACCAAGGTTGCCAGGTGCACGGTGTTTCCTCCGACACATTGGTGAGGTTGGCTTCCGGGTTGGATGTGCACTGTGTTAAGAAGCAGTGCGGCTTGGTTGGGTTGTGTATCGGAGGACGCATGACTTTCAACCTTCGTCTCTGCCGAGCCCGTACGGGAGTTGTAGCGATGAGACAAGATAGTAGCTACTAAACAATTGGATACCACGAAATTGGGGAGAAAAAGGGGTAAAATTTAAATTAAATAAAAAATGAAAAGTGTTGATTTGACTTGCACAGCCGGCTCCAATCCTTCTCCCTACCACATCCCCTTGGCCCTATAACCCTTTTACGTTCGCAGACTGTATCTGAAAGATGGAAGCTCCACCCTACTACTGTGTTAATACCTGTCCAGACCCTTCAGTTGAAGGGTAAGGGCCAAGGGGATGGTGTAGGCTGCTGACAGATAGTATTAGGGTTAGACTTCATATACTCCTTCGCTCTCTTTCTCTCTCTCTCTCTCTCTCTCCAGGTACCAATGGCCAGGTGACATATGGAGGCATCTCTGACGAGGGTTTTAGCATCCACCCAGCTACAGGTGTTATAACCACCACTAAAGCCCTGGACAGAGAGGCACAGGAACAATACACACTGACAGGTAACTGGCTCTGACCATAACATCTAACCCTGACCCTTAACCCGTAACCCCTCAGCCTAACTCCTCGCCCTAACCCTGATCCTTAATCCTAATCCTAAACGTTAAAGCCCTGGACAGAGAGGTCTAAAAACTGTACACTCTGACAGGTAACTGTCCCTTTATATGAGTAACTCACAGTCTTAGAAAAAGAGGTTCCGGGGCCACCCGGGTGGCGCAGTGGTTAAGGGCGCTGTACTGCAGCGCCAGCTGTGCCATCAGAGACTCTGGGTTTGCGCCCAGGCTCTGTTGTAACCGGCCGCGACCGGGAGGTCCGTGGGGTGACGCACAATTGGCCCAGCGTCGTCCGGGTTAGGGAGGGCTTGGCCAGTAGGGATGTCTTTGTCTCATCGCGCACCAGCGACTCCTGTGGCGGGCCAGGTGCAGTGCGCGCTAACCAAGGTTGCCATGTGCACGGTGTTTCCTCCAACACATTGGTCCGGGTTGCCACACTGCTTTACAATAGAGGTACGATAGCCCTGACACACTGCTTTACAATAGAGGTACAATAGCCCTGCCACACTGCTTTACAATAGAGGTACGATAGCCCTGACACACTGCTTTACAATAGAGGTACGATAGCCCTGACACACTGCTTTACAATAGAGGTACAATAGCCCTGACACACTGCTTTACAATAGAGGTACGATAGCCCTGACACACTGCTTTACAATAGAGGTACGATAGCCCTGCCACACTGCTTTACAATAGAGGTACGATAGCCCTGCCACACTGCTTTACAATAGAGGTACGATAGCCCTGACACACTGCTTTACAATAGAGGTACGATAGCCCTGCCACACTGCTTTACAATAGAGGTACGATAGCCCTGACACACTGCTTTACAATAGAGGTACGATAGCCCTGACACACTGCTTTACAATAGAGATAAATGAACAAGCCAACATTCCAAACTGGCCATGTTTTTATAGTTCTCTTTTTATGGGATACATCAGTGGTGCAATGGTAATGTTGGTGTTATTTTCTCTCCAGCTCTCTCTGTTTGTCTACAATCTCCCTAAGAAACACAATATGATGTAGTTAATAAAAACATAACAAACTCTTTTAGACTGCTGAAGTCTTGTTTAATTCCTAATCTTCCCTTTTGTCCAGTGTATGCCCGAGACGGTGGCGTGCCTCCGAACTTTGCCCGGGCGGCAGTGAAGATCCAGGTGTTGGATGAGAATGACAACGCTCCAGCATTCAGCAGACTGTACTACAGTCTGGAGGTGCCTGAGAACATGGAGGCTGTTGAGCTTTTCACCCTCAGAGCTATTGACCTGGACACTGGGGACAGCGGAGGGATGACCTACAAGATCACAAGTAAGAGCCAACTACTTGTACATCAGAAAAATCCAAATGAATTAATAATTGACTGATTGATCTATTGATCCATTGATCACACTGTTGTGAGTTTGACCTTTCATATTGTGTATCCCTTTCGCCCCTCCTCTTCCTTCCTCCTCTGTTTCTCCCTCTGTCTTTTAGTGGGAGACCCGTCAGGTGACTTCCGTGTGGACAGGAAGTCAGGTGTTCTCTCCACCTCCAGACCGCTGGACAGGGAACGTAGGGCCAGGTACAGTCTGACAGTGACAGCCCTTGATGGGGGCTCTCCGGCCCTCAGCAGCACGGCCACAGTAGAGGTCACTCTCCTGGATGTCAACGACCACAGCCCCCAGTTCACCAGCCCCAGCTACACCACTGACCTCTCTGAGGATGTTCCTATTGGCTCCCTGGTGCTGGAGGTCTCTGCTACTGACCTGGACCAAGGGTCTAACAGCCAGGTACACAGACTGAACTCATAGGCTGCGTCCCAAACGGCACCCTAGTCCCTACATAGTGTACCACCTTTGACAAGAGACCTATGCCTCCTGGGCCCCCTGAACATTTGCCAAATGTAGCATAACACTTTTGCCATTTTGTCAACAAATGGAAGCCATCTATCTAGACATTCAAAGGGTTAATGAACGCCTCACTAAGCCTTAAAAGTGATGTTACTTTTTGTAATCTAATCTACTGTAATCTGTTCTAATGCCAGGTGCTGTACTTCCTGTCGCGCGGCTCCCAGGGCATGTTCACCATCGACCAGCACACGGGACATGTCATCACCACCGCTCCCCTCGACCGGGAACGAACCGCCTCGTACACTTTCCATGTCTGCGCCACAGACTCGTCCCCCGCCAGCCCTCGCAACTCCACCGCCACGGTCACCGTGTATGTACAGGACGTGAACGACAACGCTCCATTCTTCATCCAGGACCCCCTCGTCATCAACATCTCAGCCTCCAGGTAGGTAGCCTAGAGCTTAGCGATGCAGGACAAAGGCAGTAAGTTTGCTGATTTAAATCCCATGTCCGACAGGGAAGAATCTGGGTTGGACTGGGCTGGCATCTGGAAGGTTTATCTGTACAGTTTTGTCTGTCACATGTCTTCTTTGTTGTGATTTAAATAAAACATTTATAAAAAGTGTTGCTGGCATGCCATTACTTGCTGTTGTGTGTCTTAGATGCCATTACTTGCTGTTGTGTGTCTTAGATGCCACCACTTGCTGTTGTGTGTCTTAGATGCCACCACTTGCTGTTGTGTGTCTTAGATGCCACCACTTGCTGTTGTGTGTCTTAGATGCCATCACTTGCTGTTATGTGTCTTAGATGCCATCACTTGCTGTTGTGCGTCTTAGATGCCATACCCTACTGTTGTGTGTCTTAGATGCCATCACTTGCTGTTGTGTGTCTTAGATGCCATCACTTGCTGTTGTGTGTCTTAGATGCCATCCCCTACTGTTGTGTGTCTTAGATGCCATCCCCTACTGTTGTGTGTCTTAGATGCCATCACTTGCTGTTGTGTGTCTTAGATGCCATCACTTGCTGTTGTGTGTCTTAGATGCCATCACTTGCTGTTGTGTGTCTTAGATGCCATCACTTGCTGTTGTGTGTCTTAGATGCCATCACTTGCTGTTGTGTGTCTTAGATGCCATCCCCTACTGTTGTGTGTCTTAGATGCCATCACTTGCTGTTGTGTGTCTTAGATGCCATCACTTGCTGTTGTGTGTCTTAGATGCCATCACTTGCTGTTGTGTGTCTTAGATGCCATCACTTGCTGTTGTGCGTCTTAGATGCCATCCCCTACTGTTGTGTGTCTTAGATGCCATCACTTGCTGTTGTGTGTCTTAGATGCCATCACTTGCTGTTGTGTGTCTTAGATGCCATCCCCTACTGTTGTGTGTCTTAGATGCCATCCCCTACTGTTGTGTGTCTTAGATGCCATCACTTGCTGTTGTGCATCTTAGATGCCATCCCCTACTGTTGTGTGTCTTAGATGCCATCACTTGCTGTTGTGTGTCTTAGATGCCATCACTTGCTGTTGTGCGTCTTAGATGCCATCCCCTACTGTTGTGTGTCTTAGATGCCATCACTTGCTGTTGTGTGTCTTAGATGCCACCACTTGCTGTTGTGTGTCTTAGATGCCATCCCCTACTGTTGTGTGTCTTAGATGCCATCCCCTACTGTTGTGTGTCTTAGATGCCATCCCCTACTGTTGTGTGTCTTAGATGCCATCACTTGCTGTTGTGTGTCTTAGATGCCATCCCCTACTGTTGTGTGTCTTAGATGCCATCACTTGCTGTTGTGTGTCTTAGATGCCATCACTTGCTGTTGTGTGTCTTAGATGCCATCACTTGCTGTTGTGCATCTTAGATGACATCCCCTGCTGTTGTGTGTCTTAGATGCCATCACTTGCTGTTGTGTGTCTTAGATGACATCCCCTACTGTTGTGTGTCTTAGATGCCATCCCCTACTGTTGTGTGTCTTAGATGCCATCACTTGCTGTTGTGTCTTAGATGCCATCACTTGCTGTTGTGCGTCTTAGATGCCATCCCCTACTGTTGTGTGTCTTAGATGCCATCCCCTACTGTTGTGTGTCTTAGATGCCATCCCCTACTGTTGTGTGTCTTAGATGCCATCCCCTACTGTTGTGCCCTTGAACAAGGCACGTAACCCCTAAACTGCTGAACGGGCATCGTAGTATGGCTGCCCTATGCTCCAAGCTCCCTCTGTATGTGTCTTTCAGAGGGGTTTGAATAAAAGCAGAAGACACATTTTAGTTGGACATCCATGTTCTTCTTGTTCTTCTCCAGTGTCTCCTCCCATCGCGTCCTGTCCACCATGCGGGCAGAGGACCGGGATTTTGGGGCCAACGGCTCACTGTTCTACCGCTTCGCCAGCCCTGTCCGGGGCTTCACCATCAACTCTCTGACCGGGGACATCCAGGTGTTGTTACGTTATTCATCAGGGTATTTGTGTCAAATACCCACTTAAGGGATGGCTTGCTTAGGGAGACTTAAGACAAAAATAATTGTAATTAATTAATTAATTATTTCATCCCAGGCTACAGAGAAGCTGCAGGGACTGACCCAGGGCCAGAGGACTCTGATTGTAGAGGCTATGGACCAGGGAAGCCCAGCTCAGTCCTCTCTAGGGGTGGTGGTCATCTACATCAGAGAACAGACCTACAGGGGGATCCGCTTCTCACGCCACGCTAGAGACGTCAGCCTGCAGGAGAACGCCGCCAAAGGTAGGAACAGGGGATTTTTCTTTGATTCAAAGAGTGTGATATTTAAGCAATAAATTCCGGGGGGGTGTGGTATATGACCAATATACCGCGGCTAATGACTGTCTTTATGCACAACACAACGCTGAGTGCCTGGATTCAGCCCTTAGCCGTGGTATATTGGCCATATATCACAAACCCCCGAGGTGCCTTATTGCTATTATAAACTGGTTACCAACATAATTAGAGCAGTAAAAATAAATGTTTTGTCATACCCGTGGCATACGGTTTGATTTACCACGGCTGTCAGCCAATCAGCATTCAGGGTTTGATAATAATGTATATATATTTTGTTGTGAGTCTGAGGTGTGTATAATGTAAGTAATCAATGCGCTAGTGAGGTGCGTGGGTTTAGTGTGATAGTGAGGTGGGTGTTGTCCTCCTCCAGGTACCGCTGTGGTGCAGACTCAGGCCCAGTACCCTGATGGATCCCGTAGTGGGATCAGTTATAGCATCTTCAGCGGCAACACCCTACACTCCTTTGGAATCAGCTCCTCCACTGGTAAGCCACTGGGGTGGGGAATTACATAACTTTTTTTAGATTCACTGTATGAAAAAGGTGTGTAAAAAAAACTCCCTGATGCATATTCAGTAATATCCATTGTCCAATTGGTTCTCAGACCCTTTGTAATTGTTCTAACCAGGTGAGATCTGTCCTTGTTATTGTTCTAACCAGGTGAGATCTGTCCTTGTTATTGTTCTAACCAGGTGAGATCTGGGTACAGAGCTCCATGGGGCTGGACTATGAGGAGACCCCTAGACTCCGCCTAGTGGTGAAGGCTGAAACTGCATCCTCCAGTTCCTTCATGGCGGTCAACCTGATCCTTCAGGACGTCAATGACAACCTGCCACGCTTCCAGCTGCAGAACTATGTAGCCTACATACGAGAGGCACAGGGATATCATTTCCCTATCATACAGGTAGGTACACTAATGAGCGTGCACACACTGGTGCACGCAGACACTCACAAACACACCTGCATTATGCTTGGCTATAGGTGGTGTGAGATTGTGGGCTACAAAATGCTCTAAGTTCAGACGGTAGAGATCTGGATAGTTTCAGTGCTGCTGAGGTAGTTCTGAGAGGTGACAGAATGACAGATTTTTACCTTGTCAGCTCTTGGATTTGATCCAGCAACCTTTCGGTTACTGGCCCAACACTCTAACCACTGACTCTACTGTATGCTGTATGAAACCACAGCCATTTAGAACCTTCTTATAAACTCTCCAAGTCCAATATTCATCACCAGGTCCTGTTACTGTTCCACAGCTGTTGTAAATCTAGTCTTTGTTTTGATTTATTTCCTCTCTAACCTTTAACCTCTGGTCATGTGACTTCCTGTCTGTCCCCAGGTATTGGCAGATTATTATTATTTTTAATATTTTTTCTATTGCTTTCAAAAACAAAACAAAACAACATTCAAAATAATGAACAGCAGGGGAAGGGTGAACAACAGCCAATGACAGCAAAATCAGTTTCCTACACAATAAAACAGATTGTAAATGGCTAACCATAAACACAAGTACACTTTGCTTTAAGACAAAAGAAAACCAGTGATATCAGAAGACAATGCTTTTTTGGTTTAGATTTTCTTTCTGACCTCTGTCATGTGACTTCCTGTCTGTCCCATGCAGGTGGTGGCTGATGACCTGGACCAGGGCCAGAATGGTCAGGTGACTTACAGCCTGAGGTCGTCGTCTCTCAGCGGTCTGTTCAAGATCGACCCGCTGACCGGAAGCATCACCACCGCCGCTATCATGGACCGAGAGATCTGGACACAAACCAAGTGAGGGGCAGGGCCTTGTGAGAGTGTGTGTTTGTTCACAATCTGCCTGCCATGTGGTTTCCCTAAGCGGGCTAACCTTTGTTTTCAGTCTATAAATACTCTCTCTGTTCCTGTACTCTCTTTGTATTGTAAATTAAATATATGTCATGCTCTGGGCTACAACAGGTTCTGATGTAAGACAGCGGGAGATGAAAGTTATGAAACCTGAAACATAAAAGATAAGAACCAAACTCCAACTGACAGTTTCTTTTATCATTTCCATGGCACCAGGCTGGTTGTTACGGCAACGGACCGGGGCACACCACGTTTGGCCGGCTCGGCTACCCTCACGGTGATAATCGTGGACCTCAATGACAATAGTCCTACAATCCCCTTGCCGCGCGAGATCAGAGTGCCAGAGAGTAAGTCAATGACCCACAGGTCTCAACTGCAGACCCGGGTTCAAATATGATTTGAATTCATTTTAAATACTTTAGCTGGGCTTCGCAAAAGTGCAAACCTCACCCAACTGGTACTTCAGGCAGGCTAAAGCAAACACAAAGTTTTTGAATGGTTTGAAATAGTATTTGAACCCAAGTGTGTTTAACTGCCATCCCCTTCACTATGTCGTGCTCTACCAGGGGGTGTATGTAGCAAGTTTCTAACACATTTGAGACACAGTCAATTAAACAGTGAACTTTTAGTCCACTGATCTTATCACTGATCCTCACTCCTCTCTCTGGCAGCACTCAGCAGTTCTCAGTGATAAAACTGACCCTTTTATGAGTCGTTTTGAAGCCAAGTTTCCCTCTATTCATATCCTTCTGTACATATGACGTCTACAGTTTCCTGTATAAAATATCCAATTCAGGAAAAAAAAAAGAAATCAGAAGTGTGCAATATATTCCTAAAAGCAACATGATGTAATAGGATATGTTATGTGCTGGGAGCTGCTTCTATGGCTATAGTGTTGTTCCCATATAACAATCTCCCAAACCCTGTTCTCTCGCTCTCTCTCACTCTCTATCCCCCTGTACTATCCCCCTCCCCTTTTTCTCTCCCTCTCCCTCCAGATACTCTGATTGGCTCGGTAATAACCCAGGTGACTGGAAACGACGTTGACTCAGGCCCAGCCCTGTCCTACACCCTCCACCTGGACCCGTCCTCCCAGGGCGTGTTTGGGATCCACCGCTACGGGGGCGGGGTGTCTCTGACCACCCCTCTGGACTACGAGGAGAGGACCTGGTACACGCTGACTGTCAGGGCTACTGACTCCAAACACCAGACTGAAGCTAACCTCACCATACTGGTGGAGGATGTCAATGATAACGCTCCTACGTTCACACAGGATCTTTACCAGGTAGTCTATCCTCTAACCGGCCTCCACTAGCCTTGGAAAATCTGTGTTTGTGTTGGCAGGATGCAATGATGCCATAAGAGACTATGAGAACTATTTAGCTGGATTTTTCGATGTACATATAGATCAATAATGATACCTTGTGTGTGTGTGTATGTATCTGGTTTCCGCATTTAGTTTACTAACTCAGATTCCTGGTACCATTAACCATTAGCATGCCTGTCCAACATGCCTCAACTATTCTGAATACGTCCCTGATGTGTTTCCCAGGTGATTCTGGCAGAGCACACCCCAGCTGGCAGTGCAGTTGTCACTGTGACAGCCACGGACCGCGACTCTGGAGAGAACGGCCGTGTCATGTACAGAGTGATGTCATCAACCCGGGACATCTTCTACATTGACCCCAGCAATGGTACCCTGTTCATCACCCAGCAGGCAGAGTTAGACTCTGAGAACCCTTCTATCCTGGTGGTAATAGAGTCCAGAGACATGGGAACACCAGCCCTCTCCTCCACCGCTACTGTACAGGTCCAGGTGACTGACGTCAACGACAACGCGCCCGTCTTCCACCAATCAGAGTACAGAGCCACGGTGTCGGAGGACGGCCTCCCGGGCGCCACCATCCTGACCCTGGAGGCGGCCGACGGCGACACGTCACGCGACAACTGCGGCTTCGACTTCACTATAGCTAGCGGAAACGCAGGCAATGCCTTCCAGATTGAGAGCAGTGTACGCTTCCTAGAAGGACGGGGCTTCCAGACAGTAGGCAGCCTGGTATTGACCGGTGAGGGGCTGGACTTTGAGGCGGTGTCCAGTTACAACCTGACCGTGGTCGTGTCAGACCGCGGCGTGCCCCAGAGGAGCTCGGCTGTCTCTGCGCTGATCAGTGTGACGGATACTAATGACAACCCTCCGGCGTTCAGCAGGGCAGAGTACAGGTAATTTGGTACTTTGTTGTTTGGTAAATGTCCTTAATTACTCTATTACATGTGTTTGCACTGGGAAACCAAAAGTCATGTTTTTTGTAAAAGTGACTAATAATAACCCCTTGAACCCTGCAGTGTGGTGGTGAGTGAAGGAGCAGCCACAGGGACTGAGGTCCTCAGCCTGTCTGCAACAGACCCAGACTCCCCGGCCGTAGGGAAGGTGCAGTACCTGATCAGCTCTGGGGATGAGACGGGCATGTTCCAGGTAGACCGCTGGACCGGAGCCCTGAAGCTGCAGAGACCACTGGATAACGAGAGACAGGTACCAAGGCACTTCCTGGCTTGTCATGTGCCCCCAAATGGCACCCTATTTCCTATATAGTGCACAACTTTTTAAAGAGCCCTATGGGCCCTGGTCAAAAGAAGTGTACTACATAGGGAATAGTTTGATACAGAAATAGACAAAGACTTGGTCAATAGTTATCAAATCAAACTTTATTTGTCACATGCGCCGAATACAACAAGTGTAGTAGACCTTACCTTGAAATGCTTACTTACAAGCCCTTAACCAACAGTAAGTTCAAGAAGAGTTAAGAAAATATTTACCAAATAAACTAAAGTAAAAAATAATTAAAAAGTAACACAATTTTTTTTTTTTTCTTACCTTAATTTTACTAGGCAAGTCAGTTAAGAACAAATTCTTATTCACAATTACAGCCTAGGAACAGTGGGTTAACTGCCTTGTTCAGGGACAGAATGACAGATTTTCACCTTGTCAGCTTGGGGATTCGATCGAGCAACCTCTTGGTTACTGGCCCAACACTCGAACCACTAGGCTACCTGCCGCCCAAATGTAGGTAGGGGTGAAGTGACTATGCAGAGATAATAAACAGTGAGTAGAGGCAGTGTACAAAACAAATGGAGGGGGAGGGGGGTTCAATCTAATAGTTTGGTGGCAATTTGATTAATTGTTCAGCAGTTTTATGGCTTGGGGGTAAAAGCTGTTAAGGATCCTTTTGGTCCTAGACTTGGTGCTCCAGTATCGCTTGCCGTGTGGTAGCAGAGAGAACAGTCTATGACTTGGGTGACTGGAGTCTCTGACAATTTTATGGGCTTTCCTCTAACATCGCCTAGTATATAGGTCCTTGTTAGCAGGAAGCTTGGCCCCAGTGATATACTGGGTCATACGCACTACCCTCTGTAGCACCTTAAGGTCAGATGCCGCGCAGTTGCCATGCCAGACGGTGATGCAACCGGTCAGGATGCTCTCGATGGTGCAGCTGTAGAATTTTTTGAGGATCTGGGGACCCATGCCAAATCTTTTCAGTCTGCTGAGGGGAAAAACAAGTTGTCATGCCCTCTTCACGACTGCCTTGGCATGTTTGGACCATGATAGTTTGTTGGTGATGTGGACACCAAGGAAGTTGAAACTCTCGACCCGCTCCACTACAGCCTCGTTGATATTAATGGGGGCCTGTTTTGCCCACCCTGTCCTGTAGTCCACGATCAGCTCCTTTGTCTTGCTCACATTGAGGGAAAGGTTGTTGTCCTGGCACCACACTGCCAGGTCTCTGACCTCCTCCCTATAAGCTGTCTCATCGTTGTCGGTGATCAGGCCTACCACTGTTGTGTCATCAGCAAACTTAATGATGGTGTTGGAGTCATGTTTGGCCACGCAGTCGTGGGTGAACAGGAAGTACAGGAGGGAACTAAGTACAAACCCCTGAGGGGCCCCAGTGTTGAGGATCAGCGTGGCAGACATGTTGTTGCCTACCCTTACTACCTGGGGGCGGCCCGTCAGGAAGTCCAGGATCCAGTTGCAGAGGGACGTGTTTAGTCCCAGGGTTCTTAGCTTAGTGATGAGCTTTGTGGACAATATGGTGTTGAAAGCTGAGCTGTAGTCAATGAACAGCATTCTCACATAGGTGTTCCTTTTGTCCAGGTGGGAAAGGGCAGTGTGGAGTGCGATTGAGATTGTGTCATCTGTGGATCTGTTGGAGCGGTATGCGTATTGGAGTGAGTCTAGGGTGTCCAGGAGGATGCTTTTAATGTGAGCCATGACCAGCCTTTCAAAGCATTTCATGGCTACCGACGTGAGTGCTACGGGGCGGTAATTGTTTAGGCAGGTTACCTTCGCGTCCTTGTACACAGGGATGATGGTCGGCTTGAAACATGTAGGTATTATAGACACTTGCCAGTTGGTCCACACATTATTTGAGTACACATCCTGGTAATCCATCTGGCCCCTCAGCTTTGTGAATGTTGACATGTTTAAAGGTCTTGCTCACATCGGCTACCGAGAGCTTTATCACACAGTCATCCAGAACAGCTGGTGCTCTCGTGCATGCTTCAGTGTTGCTTGCCTCGAAGTGAGCATAAAGGGCATTTAGCTCACCTGGTAGGCTCGCGTCTGGGTTTCCCTTTGTAGTCCGTAATAGTTTTCAAGTCCCGCTACATCCGACAAGCGTCAGAGCCGGTGTAGTAGGATTCAGAGACTTCTTTAATATTAGACATCCTGCACCAGCTGTTACTGACAAAAAGACACACACCTCCACCCCATATTTTGCCGGTGCATTGAATATCCCTCCAGCTCTATATTATCCATGTCTTTGTTTAGCCGCGACTCGGTGAAACATAAGATATTACAGTTCTTAATGTCCCGTTGGTGGGATAATCGTAATTGTAGATCATACATTTTATTTTCCAATGATTGCATGTTAGCAATTAGAATTGATGGCAGTGGGAGTTTACTCGCTCGTCTACGGATTCTCAAAAGGCTTCACGCAAATGACGGGGATCCGGGCCTGCTCCCGGGAGATCAATCTTTCTCGTCAGACTCATTAAAGGAAAAAGCTTCTTCCAATCCGTGGTGAGTAATCTCAGTTCTGATGTCAAGAAGTTATTTTCGGGCATAAGAGATGGTAGCAGCAACATTATGTACAAAATAAGTTAAAAAAAAACAAGTTACAAACAACACAAAAATAACGAACAAAATAGCACAATTGGTTACGGGCATGTAAAACAGCCATCAGCCATCCTCTTTGGCGTCATCGTAACATAGACTGTTTGTATATTCTGCTGCTGACAATTAATTTCCCTTCAGCGAGAAAGTATTAATCTCTCTCTCCATCTCACCATCTATCTCTCTCTGTCACCCTCTTTCCCTCACTCTCTCTCCCCCTCTCTGTCTGACCCTCCTACTAGGCATCCCATGTGATCATTGTGCAGGCGACAGATGGACAGGGTCACTATGCGCTGGCTCCTGTCACTGTGGAGGTGAAGGACATTAATGACAACAGACCTTACTTCCCTTTGCCCATCCTCACCGCCAGCGTCAGAGAGAACCAGCCTCACAACACCCTTGTCACCATGCTGCACGCCATCGACCAGGACACGGGAGTCTTCGGACAGCTGAGGTACTACATGTTGGACAAGACTGGAGAGGGGAAAGACTCCTTCCTGGTCAACCAGACGTCAGGCGAGGTCCGGACTCGCTCCACCTTTGACTTTGAGAAGGTCAACTTGTTCAACTTTGTAGCTCTAGCCATGGACGCAGGGAACTACTCTGCCACGGTGACCATCCAGGTGTACGTGATGGGGGAGGATGAGTACGACCCTGTGTTCTCCGACTTAGAGTTCTCCTTCCTGGTTCCTGAGGGGGCGAAGAAGGGCCAGAGCATCGGTCAGGTGACAGCCAGAGACGAGGACGAGGGAGTGGACGGAATTGTTCTATACTCCCTAGCTGACCCCTCGCCCTACTTCCAGGTCAATGCATCGACTGGTGTGGTCTCCCTGA
Organism: Oncorhynchus masou masou; assembly: GCF_036934945.1. Classification (NCBI taxonomy): domain Eukaryota; kingdom Metazoa; phylum Chordata; class Actinopteri; order Salmoniformes; family Salmonidae; genus Oncorhynchus; species Oncorhynchus masou. The sequence goes on along the minus strand of NC_088224.1, from coordinate 65,173,363 downwards.
AGATGGACAGCCACGTTCGACACATGAGTAGGGCCAAGAGGGAGGTCCGTGTGATGACCCTTGACCTGACGGCCCACAGCCCTCTGGAGAGGTCCCGCGTGGCCACGGCCCGCCTCACCGTTGACGTGACAAACACATCTTTCGGCCTGGTGTCGGACATGAACCTGCTGCTGGTCAGTGTGATCGCTGTGTCCCTGGGAGCCATCCTCATCCTCATCTTCATCGCCATGTCTCTGTTTTGTGTGAGACTGAGACGTCAGAGGAAGGAGCAGCAGAGTCGCTGCAGACCTCCAGCCTCTCCCGGCCACGGCACCATGCTACACAAACTAGAGGAGACTAAAGTTACCGACACTGACCGGAACGACCGCATCTACCATCAGGCCTTACCAGGGTATGTTTCCGACCAAACAGGGAGTGGAGGGGGAGGGCCATACCCCCGCGGGGGCTCCCTGGACCCATCCCACTCCAGCGGGCGTGGCTCAGCGGAAGCGGCGGAGGACGATGAGATCCGGATGATCAACGAGTACCCCCGTGTCTCCTCCATCTCTTCATCCATGCAAGAACACATCTCAGCCCGCGGGCCAGACTCTGGTATCCAGCAGGACGCTGACCAGCTGTCTGACATCTCGTGTGAGCCCAACATTGACGCCAACCAATGGTTTAAGGCCAAGAAGCTGGCCAATCTCAGTGGGACTCTGCTGGCTGGGCAGGTGCCTGTCTACAGGGAGGATGGAGGAGGTTATCTGGGGGTAGGGAGGGGGCTGAACATCTCCCACCCTAAAGACTATGCCTTCCCAGTGGATGGTAAACCCGCTGTGGATGGCTCCCTCACAGCCATAGTGGCCAGTGACGAGGAGCTGAGGGGTAGTTATAACTGGGACTACCTGCTGAACTGGTGTCCACAGTTCCAGCCATTAGCAAGCGTCTTCACGGAGATAGCGAGGTTAAAGGATGAGACGGCCACTCCTAACCCTCGCAGACCGCTCCAGCACAAAGCCAAGGTGGACCCCAAACCCCCTCGCATTGACCCCCCGCCCCTAATCACCTCCATAGCCCACCCCGGGGCGAAGACAGTCCCGGTCAAGCCTGCTCCTGTCAAGCCCTCTGTGGGGAGGTCCTCCTTCCCCCACCTGTCCTCCCTACGGAGGTCCCCCATCAGTCACGAGGGCTCCCCCTCCTCAGTAGCCATGTCCCCCAGCTTTTCCCCCTCCCTGTCCCCCCTGGCCGCCCGCTCCCCGGCCATCATACCCTTCGGGGTCACCCAGGGCCCCTCAGCCTCCATGATCAGCACCACTGAACACAGCATGGAGCACATTGAAGAGGCCGAGATGAGGATATAGACTCTATCGACTCACAGGTGAGGATATAGACTCTATCGACTCACAGGTGAGGATATAGACTCTATCGACTCACAGGTGAGGATATAGACTCTATCGACTCACAGGTGAGGATATAGACTCTATCGACTCACAGGTGAGGATATAGACTCTATTGACTTACAGGTGAGGATATAGACTGTATCGACTCACAGGTGAGGATATAGACTGTATCGACTCACAGGTGAGGATATAGACTCTGTAGACTGAGATAAGGATATAGACTCTATAGACTCTGAGGTACTGGAGATTGGAAGACTGATACTGAGTTATTGTTCCTCAAAAAACAGAAGTGTTGTCTCAATTGACACTCTATTTAGGTTGCAGGGTGGTACCCCTCCTATTGTGTAATGGTCACAGTATCTGGTGTCAATAGACTGGATCGTACAGTGTACCTTCCATTCTGGCCAGAACACAGAGTGTGGTTAGCACTGTAGTTAAATAATGAAGTAACTCTCAAACCACCAAAGGTGGTAGATGCATCATAAACTAATGGGACTCTCAAACTGGACTAGAATCAAAACTGAGACCAAATGGATGTTGCCTGTTCCTGAGGACTTCCTCTTCCCTCGATCCAATCAGTGTCAAGAGAACTAAACTACCCAGGATTTGCACGTTCTAACGGGGAGCCATGATGTCAATATTTTGTAGAAGATACCTTTTTTTGTCTATATTTTTATACTGACTTTGGTTTCTGACTAGAAATGGCACTAATTCTGTGCCAGAGGGCTGTTATAGCCTCAGAATATATTTCCATGTGTGTATATTTGTAGCTATGTAACAGTATGTTTGAACTGTATGTTGGTTGTATCTCATGTACTTAACCATTAATGTGTTTTTGGAACAAAACAAAGCTCTTTCTTTCTATTAGTGTGATTGATTGGGGGGATATTCTGTCATTTCTTGTAAATATTTATTACAGAGGAGTGAAAAAGGAGCTTGCCTTGATGGAAGAACAAAAATAATCTGGTAGCGTGTTGGATCCCTCTCATAATAATTCAGTGTGCCATATGTGTGTCCCAAATGGCACCTATTCCCTATATAATGCCCTACCTGGTCAAAAGTAGTGCACTATAAAGGGAATAGGGTACCATCTGGGATGCAATTGTAGTCTTTTGAGTCTTGTTTGAAGGGATCAGTCACACATGTTCTCATGTCCTATACACGTTCCTTTGCTTCTTCCCTCCAGTCTAGTTGAGGTCCTTCCTTTCAGGTGTCCTTAATCCCTTAATCACGATGAGCCTTACAGGTCTACTTGGTATTCTAGTGGCACAGTAGACACAGACAAGGGCAGAACTACTCAGACATAGACAGACAGGGGAGGTCAGAAAGATTATAGAGACCAGCAGGAATAGAACTAAGAAAAAAACCAATGTAATGTAATTCAGCAGACCGGTCTAGTTGTTATTCTAGAGGCAGCTAAACTGCAGTTGCAGTTGCTGCTAAACACCTGCAACTGTCATATCCTGCAATATAGAACAAAATATTTCCTTAAAAGTTGATAAATAAAGTAAACACATTTTTTTGGCACAGCCAGGACACAGGTTGGCGCAGCGCCCCTCATACATTCTTTGTGGAAAACCCTGAGGTTTGAGTAGGGGTTTTTGGTGTACCTCTGACCAACTGAATAAGGGTTGTGTGTGTACCTCTGACAGACTGTATAAGGGTTGTGTGTGTACCTCTGACAGGCTGTGTAATGGTTGTGTGTGTACCTCTGACAGGCTGTGTAATGGTTGTGTGTGTTCCTCTGACCAACTGAATAAGGGTTGTGTGTGTACCTCTGACAGGCTGTGTAAGGGTTGTGTGTGTTCCTCTGACAGACTGTGTAAGGGTTGTGTGTGTTCCTCTGACAGACTGTGTAAGGGTTGTGTGTGTTCCTCTGACAGGCTGTACAAGGGTTGTGTGTGTACCTCTGACAGACTGTATAAGGGTTTTGTGTGTACCTCTGACAGACTGAATAAGGGTTGTGTGTGTACCTCTGACAGACTGTAGCTCACTAAGCTCATCTCAGTATCAATGGGATTCTCTCCAGCATCCTGGACCAGGAGAAGCTTTTAGCAACAGATATTTTCATAATTTCTTTGCAGGGGATGTTCCACAAAGCCAGATGAATCTCTGAAATACTGCTCTTCAAATCACATGCAGGACTGAAACTAGAAAGAACACTAATCAAAACGGTGTTGTTGAGATTGCTTATCTGTTCTCTCTTAGCTTATCTGTTCTCTCTTAGTTCCTTCTCTGAACTACAGTAATGTAAGTTATCAATATTGTTAGTTTCCAGTATTGTTAGTTTTCACTACGCCTGGAGTTAGGTGTAACTAGCTACAAACAAGTGTCTGTTGAGATACCACTTCTTGGTATCAGAATGTAACACCAAACTGAGTCCCAAATGGCACCCTATTCCCTATATAGTACTTTTGACCAGGGCTCTATTGGGGTATTTTCCTCCGTAAAAAGAGTGCACTTCCCTATACAGTAGTTCACTAAGTTATTTGGGATGCAACACATGTAGACCTGCATGACCTTCAGCTTGTAGCTTACTGTCTGTTGTCTGATAGAAAAACACGTTCAATTTCAGTGGTTTTGGCAGCCTGCACTAAATACCCCTGTGTAAGGTTGTATTTATGGTTAGCTAGCCTTCTGCCATGGACTAAATCGGGAGACTCCATTTTCCTTCATTCATCACGGTGGAGCTTCTTCCAGGCTGACAGTTTGAGTCTTTGTACCGTTTTTAATTGTTAACATGTTAAATGAAGAAACGTTACCTTTATTGGCTCTGAGAAACTACACTACATCCTTGAGACACAGAGGCTATGTTCCAAATGGCACCTTATTCCCTATAGAGTGTGCTGCAAAAGTAGTGCTCCATGGACGGAATAGGGTGCCATTTGGAACACTCAGTGATGGATGCTAATTAGTACTCAGCCCCACTCCAACTTAGAAATCTTTAAAAGTGTTTAAGTCATGTTAAACTGCCCTTAAAACACAAGGCTATTTACAGTTGAAGTCGGCAGTTTACATACCCCTAGGTTGGAGTCATTAGAACTCGTTTTTCAACCACTCCACAAATTTCTTGTTAATAAACCATCGTTTTGGCAAGTCGGTTTGGACATCTACTTTGTGCATGACACAAGTCATTTTTCCAACAATTGTTTACAGACAGATTATTTCACTTAAAATTCACTGTATCACAATTCCAGTGGGTCAGAAGTGTACATACACTAAGTTGACGGTGCCTTTAAACAGCTTGGAAAATGCCAGAAAATGTCATGGCTTTAGAAGCTTCTATTAGGCTAACTAGCATCATTTGAGTCAATTGAAAGTGTACCTGTGGATCTATTTCAAGGCCTACCTTCAAACTCAGTGCCTCTTTGCTTGACATCATGGGGAAATCAAAAGAAATCAGCCAAGACCTCAGAAAGAATTGTAGACCTCCACAAGTCTGCTTCATCCTTGGGAGCAATTTCCAAACGCCTGAAGGTACCATGTTCATCTGTACATACAATAGTAAGTGTAAACACCATGGAACCACGCAGCAGTCATACCGCTCAGGAAGGAGACTTGTTCTGTCTCCTAGAGATGAACGTACTTTGGTGTGAAAAGTGCAAATCAGCCCCAGAACAACAGCAAAGGACCTTGTGAAGATGCTGGAGGAAACAGGTACAAAGGTATCTATATCCACAGTAAAACAAGTCCTGTATCGACATAACCTGAAAGGTAGCTAAGCAAGACTACGGTTTGCAACTGCACATGGGGACAAAGATTGTACTTTTTGGAGAAATGTCCTCTGGTCTGATGAAAGAAAAATAGAACTGTTTGGTCATAATGACCATCGTTATGTTTGGAGGAAAAAGGGGGATGTTTGCAAGCCGAAGAACACCATCCCGACCGTGAAGCACGGGGGTGGCAGCATCATGTTGTGTGGGTGCTTTGCTGCAGGAGGGACTGGTGCACTGCACAAAATTGATGGCATCATGAGGATGGAAAATTATGTGGATATATTGAAGCAATACCTCAAGACATCAGTCAGGAAGTTAAAGCTTGGTCGCAAATGGGTCTTCCAAATGGGCAATAACCCCAAGCATGCTTCCAAAGTTGTGGCAAAATGGCTTAAGGACAACAAAGTCAAGGTATTGGAGTGGCCATCACAAGTCCCTGACCTCAATCCTAAATAAAATTTGTGGGCAGAACTGAAAAAGCGTGTGTGAGCAAGGAGGCCTAGAAACCTGACACAGTTACACCAGCTCTGTCAGGAGGAATGGGCCAAAATTCATCCAACTTGTGGGAAGCCTGTGGAAGGCTATCTGAAACGTTTGACCCACGTTAAACAATTTAAAGGCAATGCTACCAAATACTAATTGAGTGTATGTAAACGTCTGACCCACTGAGAATGTGATGAAGGAAATAAAAGCTGAAATAAATCTACTAAATAAATCTCTCTACTATTATTCTGACATTTCACATTCTTAAAATAAAGTGGTGCTCCTAAATGACCTAAGACAGGGAATTTTTACTAAGATTAAATATCAGGCATTGTGAAAAACTGAGTTTCCGACTTCCGACTTCAACTCTATGTTTAAAATTAAGAAGCTTGGATATCATGTTGTTTTGAGCTCTTACTTTGTTCATTCATCAGTTTGTTATTTATAAAATTGTACATCCTCTTTCTTCCCGCACGTAGCCCATAATATACTTGTTCCCCACATATCATATATCTGCCCTGATGTGCTAGGTGTTTGTTCTTCTTGTCAAAGTGCCTGATTAAAGTACTTATGTGAACACAATACAGTGTACTGTCTCTATCTCTCTTGTTCTGATTAGCAAAGAGGAGTTGTTAAATATCAGGATCAACTACATTACTAGATGAGAATGAGGATCACTGAGAGCTCTAGTGAATGAAGACCAGATGGGATTGACATAGTCTGTAATGTATTGTTTATGACCAGGGCTGAATGTAAATGTGTTTCCCAAATGGCACCCTATCCCTTATATAGTGCCCTACATCTGACCAGGGCCCATCTTTTTCTGGTCTAGTTACACACTAACCTCGTTGCTAGGAGCAGCCAGACATGGAAATGAACTCCATTCAGACTGCTAGCTACCAGTCCCTGCTTTGTTAGAGGGTTTGTGCTCCTGGTAGGTTAATGTATGTGGCTAGCTATATGGAAAGTCAATGGTAGGTATATAACTACCCAGCTAGGGGGTTCTATCTCATGTGTTAGAGGCCAATAAAATATCGGATGCTTTTCACTTTGTGCATTATGCTATTGAAAAACTTTGAGGGCCGGTTTCCCGGACAGGTACAGTATTAAGCCTAGTCCTGGACTAAAAATCTTGTTCAATAACAATTCTCCATTGAAATTATTCGTAGTCCAGAACTAGGTTGTAATCTGTGTCTGGGAAATGGCCCTGGCTGAGAGTATGAAGTCACCATATAATGTCAAGTGCAGTAGTCTCCAACAACAGTCCCCTCACTCTCCAACCCATCAAAACCATATATATACGCTGTCTGCCGCAACCGGGAGACACATGGGGCGGCACACAATTGGCCCAGCGTCATTTGGGTTAGGGAAGGGTTTGGCTGGCAGGGATGTCCTTGTCCCATTGCGCACTAGCGACTCCTGTGGCTGGCCAGGCGCAGTGCACGCTGACACGGTTGCCAGGTGTACGGTGTTCCTCCGACACATTGGTGCGGCTGGTTTTCGGGTTAAGTGGGCATTGTGTCAGGAAGCAGTGCTGCTTGGTTGGGCCGTGTTTCGGCAGACGCACGGCTCTCGACCTTCGCCTCCCCTGAGACCGTACAGGAGTTGCCGCGATGAAACAAGACTGGAACTACCATTTGGATACCACGAAGTTGGGGAGAAAACGGAGTAAAGAATATCAATATGGCCATTATGCCAATGTTCTCCTTCACTTGACTTAGTTTTCTAATCTATTTGCAGATCAGTAGCTTACACACGTCCCCCATTCTCTAATATGCCCTCTACACTACATGACCAAAAGTATGTGGACACCTGCTCGTCAAACATCTCATTCCAAAATCATAAGCATTAATATGGAGTTGGACCCCCCTTTGCAGCTGTAACAGCCTCCACTCTTCTGGGAAGGCTTTCCACTAGATGTTAGAACATTGATGCGGGGACTTGCTTCCATTTAGCCACAAGAGCATTAGTGAGGTCGGCACTGATGTTGGGTGATTAGGCCTGGCTCGCAGTCGGCGTTCCAATTCATCCCAAAGGTGTCCGATGGGGTTGAGGTCAGGGCTCTGTGTAAGTCACTCAAGTTCATCCACTGACAAACCAATCTGTATGGACCTCGCTTTTTGCACAGGGGCATTGTCATTGTTTGGCCTTCCCCGAACTGTTGCCACAAAGTTGGAAGCACAGAATCGTCTAGAATGTCATTGTATGCTGTAGCGTAAGATTTCCCTTCACTGGAACTAAGGGGCCTAGCCCGAACCATGAAAAACAGCCCCAGACCATTATTCCTCCTCCACCAAACTTTAAAGTTGGCACTATGCATTGGGGGCATGTAACGTTCTCCTGGCATCTACCAAACCCAGATCCATCCATCGGACTGCCAGATGGTGAAGTGTGATTCATCACTTCAGAGAACACATTTCCGCTGCTCCAGAGCCCAATGGCGACGAGCTTTACACAACTCTAGTGAGTTGCAACCGAGGACAGACGATTTTTATGTGCTACGTGACGGTCCTGTTCTGTGAGCTTGTGTGGCCTATCACTTTATGGTTGAGCCATTTTTGCTTCTAGACGTTTCCGCTTCACAATAACAGCACTTGACCGGGGCAGCTCTAGTAGGGCATAAATTTGGCAAACTGACTTGTTGGAAAGGTGGCATCCTATGAAGGTGTCACTGAGCTCTTCAGTAAAGCCATTCTACAGCCAATGTTAGCCTATGGAGATTGCATGGCTGTGTGCTCGATTTTATACACTTGTCAGCAACGGGTGTGTCTGAAATAGCTGAATGCACTAATTTGAAGGGGTGTTTACATACCTTCATGTATATAGTGCATGTTATTAGATCATAGCTGTGTCCCAAATGGCACCCTATACCTGTGCTGGTCAAAAGCAGTGCACTAAATAGGGAATAGGGTGCCATTGGGAATGCAAGCATACTCGTGAAGATAATGGAAGGTCAGTTGAGGAGATGTTAATTTTCTATGCCTGGCCTGTGGTTTCACATTGCTTCACTCTGCGAGACGGCCTGGTGCTGGCTAACGTTCCTCTAGCCAGGCGCTGGCTGGAGAACACTCCCTTATTCAGGATGATGAAACAAGGCTGAAACAGGACTGGGGCTCGGCTACACTCCAGGGATCTGCTCTGCTACACTCCTGGAGATGTAACCCAAACCTTGGCCTGCAGCACTGTATTACACACATACATACACATATGCAAGCACGTTGTACACACCCACACACACACACTAACACACCCACAGGCACACACACACAGGCACACACACAGACACACACACACACACACACGCACACAGCTGGACTCCCGTCATGATGCTATAGATGAGTCATAAGTCAGGAGTGTAGTCATCACACACAGTTTAAATGAGAGACTCTGAGCAGAACCAAATGAAACGTATCATCTTTACTTCAACAGCACAGTCACTAGAGATGGTACTTCATATTGGCCGCTCCGATCACGTGCAAATGCAGCCTACATTTTTCTGACGGACATCTTGACTTGAATTGAAATATTGCTTTCACCCCTGTATCCTCATTCCTTGAATGCATCACAAATGGCACACTATTAAGTGCACGACATTTGACAAGGACCCATGGGACCTTATTCCTAAATATATTGCGCAATGGGTCCTGGTCAAAATTAGTGCACTACTGTAAATAGGGTATAAGGTGCCATTTGGGCTGCAAACCCTAGTTTCGTTCAAATAGACTCAAACCACAGTCTCTTATTTTCTTATCTTTGCTTTCAAGCACACAGAGATTAGCAAGTCAGTGTGAGTCTCATGTTGTAATTACTCTGATCTTATCGTTCCTCTCCGCCTGAGAGGTGTAACTCTTTATATATATATATATATATATATATATATATATATATATATATATATATATATATATATATATATATATATATATATATATGTTGTACGTCTATAGATTGCCACTGAGTTGTTTGAAGCTGTTAGTTTACAACTGGGAAAAAAGCTTTTGAAATGCTGAAACTGGAGAACAATATGCCAATATTCCTTTTGATCAGCCCCACGGCTTTGATGATAGACGTTAGGTTCAAAGTATTTTTCTTGTTCTTGAAACATGTTAACACACCCAGCATGGTATGAAAGGTGCTTAACAAGGCAAACAGTATAGTACCAAACCCCTAGGATGAGAAATGTTTCCAAACAAACAGTATAGTACCAAACCCCTAGGATGAGAAATGTTTCCAAACAAACAGTATAGTACCAAACCCCTAGGATGAGAAATGTTTCCAAACAAACAGTATAGTACCAAACCCCTAGGATGAGAAATGCTTCCAAACAAACAGTATAGTACCAAACCCCTAGGGTGAGAAATGCTTCAAAACTAAGGTTCAACTTAAATGGGATCAAAATAAACTGAAATATTTAGGGATTACTACCCCCCAAGAACAGACAAAAGTACATCAGTATAACTTTGGAACACTGGAACACCAGCTTAAACAGGGCCTACAAAGATGGGCATTAGTACCTTTTCCAATAACAGGAAGAATTGAAACTACTTTTAAACAGTGAGACAAACTCCAGAGTACATTTACCTGGGGAGGAAGAGGAGCCAGTGTCAATCTTAAAATAATCAAACAATGTCAACAAGCAAGGGGACTAGCAAACCCTGTCACGCCTTGGTCGTAGTATTTTGTGTTTTAGTTAATTAGTTGGTCAGGCCAGGGTGTGACATGGGTTTATGTTGTTGTATTTCGTATTGGGGTTTTGTAGTTATTGGGATTGCGGCTGAGTAGGGGTGTTGCATAGGTTTGGCTGCCTGAGGCGGTTCTCAATCAGAGTCAGGTGATTCTCGTTGTCTCTGATTGGGAACCGTATTTAGGTAGCCTGGGTTTCACTTTGTATTTTGTGGGTGATTGTTCCTGTCTCTGTGTTAGTGTTCACCAGACAGGCTGTATAGGTTTTTTCACGTTCAGTTTGTTGTTTTTTTGTATTTATAAGTTATTTCATGTATCGTCATTTGTTTCATTAAAAACATGAGTAACCACCACGCGGCATTTCGGTCAGACTCTCTTTCAACAAACGAAGAACGCCGTTACAGAATCACCCACTACACACGGACCGAGCAGCGTGTCAATGGGCAGGAGCCACAGGAGAAGCAACAAAGGCAGCAACAGCGATCACAGGACTTCTGGAATTGGGAGGAGAAATTGGGAGGAGAAGGACCCTGGAATCAGCCTGGAGAATATCGCCGCCCCAAAGAAGAACTGGAGGCGACGAGAGCTGAGAGGCGCCGGTATGAGGAGGCAGCGCGGTGACGCGGATGGTAGCCCGAGAGTCAGCCCCAAAAAGTTCTTGGGGGGGGGGGGCTCAGGGAGAGTGTGGCAGAGTCAGAAGTCAGACCTGAGCTCACTCTCCCTGTTTATCATGAGGAGCCAAGGAGGAGACCAGAACCGGTGTTGGAGGTGAGCGAAGCAGAGACTGTGAAGGAGTTAATGGGGAAATTGGAGGAGAGAGAAATGAGGGAGTTGCTGTGTTGGTGCTTTTTGCATAGAATTCGCCCGACGGAACGTGTCAGGGATTTAATGGCACCTGGATCAGCGCTCCATACTCGTCCTGAGGTGCGTGTTAGTCGGCTGGTGAAGTTGGTGCCAGCCTCACGCACCAGGCCTCCTGTGCACATCCCTAGCCTTGCACGTCCTGTGCCAACACTGCTCGGCCCAGTACCACCAGTGCCAGCACCACGCATCAGGCCTACAGTGCACCTCGCCTCTCCTGCGCTGCTGGAGCCTTCCGCCTATTCAGCGCTGTCGAAGGCTTCCTCCTCTACTGCGCTGCCGGAGCCTCCCGCCTGTTCAGCGCTGTTGGAGCCTTCCTCCTCTCCTGCGCTGCCGGAGTCTCCCGCCTGTTTAGCGCTGCCAGAGCTTTCCGCCTCTACAGCGTTGCCGGAGTCTCCTGCCCATTTAGCGCAGCTAGAGCTGCCAGTCTGCATGGGGCAGCCAGAGCTGCCAGTCTGCATGGAGCAGCCAGAGCTGCCAGTCTGCATGGAGCAGCCAGAGCTGCCAGTCTGCATGGAGCAGCCAGAACTGCCAGTCTGCATGGAGCAGCCAGAGCTGTCAGTCTGCATGGAGCAGCCAGAGCTGCCAGTCTGCAAGGAGCAGCCAGAGCTGTCTGTCTGCATGGAGCAGCCAGAGATGTCAGTCTGCATGGAGCAGCCAGAGCTGCCAGTCTGCATGGAGCAGCCAGAGCTGCCAGTCTGCATGGAGCAGCCAGAGCTGCCAGTCTGCATGGAGCAGCCAGAGCTGTCAGTCTGCATGGAGCAGCCAGAGCTGCCAGTCTGCATGGAGTAGCCAGAGCTGCCAGTCTGCATGGAGCAGCCAGAGCTGCCAGTCTGCATGGAGCTGCCAGTCTGCTTGGAGCAGCCAGAGCTGCCAGTCTGCATGGAGCTGCCAGTCTGCATGGAGCTGCCAGTCTGCAAGGAGCTGCCAGTCTGCAAGGAGCTGCCAGTCTGCAAGGAGCTGCCAGTCTGCAAGGAGCTACCAGTCTGCAAGGAGCTGCCAGTCTGCAAGGAGCTGCCAGAGCTGTTAGTTTGCATGGAGCAGCCAGAGCTGCCAGTCTGCATGGAGCAGCCAGAGCTGTCAATCTGCTTGAAGCAGCCAGAGCTGCCAGTCTGCATGGAGCTGCCAGACTGCATGGAGCTGCCAGTCTGCATGGAGCTGCCAGTCTGCAAGGAGTTCAGTCTGCCAGGATCTGCCAGTCAGCCAGACTCTTCCAGATCTGCCAGTCAACCAAACTCTTCCAGATCTGCCAGTCAACCAGACTCTTCCAGATCTGCTAGTCAACCAGACTCTTCCAGATCCGCTAGTCAACCAGATTCTTCCAGATCTGCCAGTCAACCAGTCTCTTCCAGATCTGCCAGTCAACCAGAATCTTCCAGATCTGCCAGTCAACCAGAATCTTCCAGATCCTCCAGCCAGCCAGGATCTACCGGAGCCTACTACCTGCCTGAGCTTCATCTCAGTACTGGGCTTCCTCTCAGTGCTGGGCTTTCTCTCAGTACTGGGCTGCCCCTCAGTTCCGGGCTGCCCCTCAGTCCCGAGCTGCCCCTCAGTCCCAAGCTGCCCCTCAGTCCCGAGCTGCCCCTCAGTCCCGAGCTACCCCTCAGTCCCGAGCTGCCCCTCAGTCCTGAGCTGCTTCAGTCCCGAGCTGCCTCTCAGTCACGAGCTGCTCCTCAGTTCAGTGGGGTTCTGGGTGAGGACTATTAGGCCATGGTCGGCGGCGAGGGTGGATTATCCCAGGACGCGAAGGGGAGGAACTATGACATTTCTGGAGTGGGTTCCACGTCTCGAGCCGGACCGCCACCATGGACAGACGCCCACCCGGACCCTCCCTATGGTTTTGAGGTGCGTCCGGGAGTCCGCACCTTAGGGGGGGTTCTGTCACGCCTTGGTCTTAGTATTTTGTGTTTTAGTTAATTAGTTGGTCAGGCCAGGGTGTGACATGGGTTTATGTTGTTGTATTTCGTATTGGGGTTTTGTAGTTATTGGGATTGCGGCTGAGTAGGGGTGTTGCATAGGTTTGGCTGCCTGAGGTGGTTCTCAATCAGAGTCAGGTGATTCTCGTTGTCTCTGATTGGGAACCGTATTTAGGTAGCCTGGGTTTCACTTTGTATTTCGTGGGTGATTGTTCCTGTCTCTGTGTTAGTGTTCACCAGATAGGTTTTTTCACGTTCCGTTTGTTGTTTTTTTGTATTTATAAGTTATTTCATGTATTGTAATTTGTTTCATTAAAAACATGAGTAACCACCACGCTGCATTTCGGTCCGACTCTCTTTCAACAAACCCAATGAATTCACACATAGTCGCCCTACTAAAATCAATTATTGTATGGATGAACCCGGCATCAACAGCTAAATGGAGACAGATGGAAATCTAACAAATGGAAAAAACAATAAGTACAACTATATTTTTGAAGACAATTAATACACACAGTAGGAAGATAGAAAATACCTGTATAAATAACACAATAAAGGTCTGGACAAAGATCACCAAAACACAATGCATCCGAACAGACCTGATCTACCTGCGAGAAATTGTAATGGAAAGCAACTTTAAGCCGAGTATGATTGATGATACATTTAAATGATTGGCTGAAAAAGGACCGACCAGGTATCATCAGATGTTCATAGACAAGGGGATAGATACAATTTGGAAGTACACCCGGCAAAACTCTCAGTTTTACAATTACTTACAAGTAAAAAGTGATCTTACTGAAGCAGCGGAACCTAATAAAATGCATAATGATATATATTCTATAGTTAGATATGTATGTATAGCAAAGACATAGAACAGGGTACATGCCAAAAATAAAATAAAAAATCATTACAAAAGAATGTGCTGGGGCACGTATAGACAATTATCGAAGAAGAAGCAAAAGATGAGAATATTACAGTGGTAACCAATTGGGAAGATGAACTGCAAACCCACGAGGACTGGGAGGATATATGTAGAAACACATCCAAGACAACCAACTCTCTATTCTGGAGGGAATACTCTTGGAAAATTCAGTCAAGATTTTTCCTAACTCCTATAATACAATCAAAGTACAACCGTGACATCACACCAAGTTACTGGCAAAACTGTAGGGAGAGTAGGGATAGCCACATACCACAGGAGGCTGCTGAGGGGAGGACAGCTCATAGTAATGGTCGGAATTGCATCAAACACCTGGAAAACGTGTTTGATGTATTTGATACCATTCCACTAACTCCGCTCGAGTCATTAACACAAACCCGTCCTCCCAAATTAAGGTGCCACCAACCTCCTGTGCCACATACTATATTCCTGCCCAGTCCTCAATTATTTCTGGACTGAAGTATGCAAAGTATTGGATGATACGCTTGAACTGCTCACTTTTTCTAAATCCAGAACACATACTTCTGGGTAGAACCCCTCATACACTGGTCCTCCAATCTGAATTCTGAGAATAACAGCACTTAAACAGATTACTAGAAATCTGCCTAAACCTCTGACACCACAAATAAGCAATTGGAAAGAAACAATCAATGAAATCTTTAGTATGGAAATGATAACTCATAGAATAAAAAAACAAATGACTCTATTTGAGACACAATTATATATATATATGTAGTAGTATTTGTAATGCCAAACAGGAAATACAATGAACATGTTTTAAAAAGGTGTGGGTGGACACGTGTGTGTGCTGGTGGATGCTTGTGTGTGTGAATGTGTGCATGTATGTGAGTGTAGAAGTACAAGTGTGTGTTAGCATGAGTGGGTGCGTGTCTGCGTGGATGGGTGGATGTGTGGAGCACAGGAGGTTGGTGGCACCTTAATTTGGGAGGAAACGTGCTTGTGGTAATGACTGGAGCGGAATCAGTGGAATGGTATCAAATACATCAAACACATGGTTACCAGGTGTTTGATGCCATTCCATTTGCTTCGTTCCGGCCATTATTATGAGCCGTCCTCCCCTCAGCAGCCTCCTGTGGTATGGAGAGAGAGTAAAGGGGGAGAGTGTGCATGTGTGTGTGTGCATGTGTGTGTCATGCACACAAAGACGGTGAAAACAAAACACAGATAGGGATGCCAGGATGCCAACACCACAAAAAATACATCAATGAAAACGATAACATTTCAGATACATGTCCACTGTCCAAGCCAATGCCAACGCCAAACAAAGGATACCTTGCTTTTTGCTTTAGTATTAGCACTTTTGTTGTATTATTTCTTAGGGTCAACAATGACTTGTACCAAAGAACCAATTATATTGTGTTATGAAATTCTGATTGTTGGCCTGTTTGGTTAAATTATTTTATTTTCTCACACACACACACACACACACACACACACACACACACACACACACACACACACACACACACACACACACACACACACACACACACACACACACACACACACACACACACACAATCCCGGATCCGTTCACATCAGCTGGTGCAGTCTGGCCTCTTTCTCTCAGGCTCTGGTCAGTAGAGTGAACAGTCATTTATGTGTATTAGTGTTGGGCGTTGTAACTTCCCCTCGACACAGTGGTGAGACACTGGAAAACTCTCCTCAGCTTCAGGATTTATTTTCTCTGCTTTCTTTAAAACTTTGAAATACTTTTTTTGTGTCCTGTCATAATAAAGGTAGCAACAAATGTAACCTTTGATCAGTCGTTCCAAAGAGATTTCAGAGCGAGAGCAGTGAAGGATATGGGAGAGGAGAGGGGAGGAGATGACAGGGGGAGAGAAGAGAGGAGAGAAAAAGAGGAGAGGAGATGACAGGGGGAGAGGAGAGAGGAGAGAAAAAGAGGAGAGGAGACGACAGGAGAGAGGAGAGGCTCTGTACAGCCTTGAAACCATAATGACTATAAGTACTGTGGAAGGAGGATATAATTGTTTTAACATGGCTGCTGTAGAGGGCTGCCATGTGGCATTTTTACTGTCTCCTGTTCAAAGGCAGCGAGACTCCATCCCAAATGGGACCCTATTCCCTGTATAGTGCGCTACTTTTGACCAGGGTTCAAAGGGCTCTGGTCAAAAGTAGTGCATTATGTAGGAAATAGGATGCTATTTTGAACGCTGCCCTAGTGCTCTGTAATGACACAACCAAGATGGGAGGGCCTTCTGAGGTAGAGCTAATCCCAGGCAACCAATAGAATCCGATAACAATTCTGCTTCTTTTACAATGTAGCCAGTGTTCCCATAGCCATGATGACATATTTCCTTCCAACGTTTCCTGCTGTTTTGCAGGGTTTGAGCTGTGATGGCTGGAGTGCAAGATGGATCCTGCAGCTAGGGGTTCCTTTACAGTTGTTGTTTGTTGACGAGCTCTGATGCTGTCTGGGGAAGTGGTGGGGGTCTGTGTGCCGTACATCTACTGTTTGTTTGTTTGTTCCGGGACGTGGTCTAGTGCTGCTTCCCAAATGGAACCGTATGTCCTATATTGTACACTCCTTTTGACTAGATCCCTATTAGCCCAGGTCAAAATTAGTGCACTACATAGGGAATAGGATGCCATTTTGGGCCATGTTCTAGGCGTCTAGCTGTCTGCACTGTAGGACCTGTAGGTGGGGATCATATGTCTTCCTGGCAGAGAGGATAGATACTATCCATCTCCAACCAGGCCTGATCTGGACACTACTCGTTCCACTGCAACCAGGCTTACCCATAAGCCCCTCATACCTGCAGCTAGCACGCCAACACCACTCTCCCCCCAACACTCCCTCAAAGGAACACCCCAGCTCCAGGGATGCTCGCTCCTCATCTCACACAATCCTCGTCTCCATCCTTCCGTAGGGACTTTCTCATTTTCCCTCCTGTCTTTTACGGCCTCTGTTTATTCCTGCTCTCTAACTCAAGGTCTTGCCAGGCTACTTGCGTGACTGGAGGGAGTGAAAAAAAAGCTTCATAACCCACTGGCACGCGATCCCCCAAATCTATTTTTGGAGTGCGTTCTTTTCTCTTTTTTTCTCTGTCTTCTTTGAAAACAACAAAAAAAGCTACAGGGAGAAAAAGCTAATAGTGGGGTGAAGGCGATCTGTTTCTCATTTGGCCCCGCCCTCCCTGCCTACTGTCCTGCCCTGCCAGCCTCGCAACCACAGCACTGTGGAGTGAAACGGAGGGAGGGAGAGAGGGGGTGGAGGGACACAGAGGGGAGAAGGGGGTTAAGTGGAGTCGGAGAGAGGGCGGGATAGAGACAGGGTGGTTGGGAAAAGAGGAGGTTTTCTTTTCACCGACAACCACAGGTCAAACTCTGAGGCTGCATCTCAAGCCTCGTCACTTAGCAACCGGCCCAGCCTGCTTCTGGTTAACCAGCCAGCTGCTAGTGTTTCAGGGCTCCTCCACAGTGTGTGTGTGTGTGTGTGTGTGTGTGTGTGTGTGTGTGTGTGTGTGTGTGTGTGTGTGTGTGTGTGTGTGTGTGTGTGTGTGTGTGTGTGTGTGTGTGTGTGTGTGTGTGTGTGTGTGTGTGTGTGTGTGTGTGTGTGTGTCAGGCCTGCTCCATGCTCTGCTCTATTTTTGTTTTGATTCCTTCCTCCCCTTTTAACATTTGCCTTAAGTTGATCATGATGAAATTCCAGCGTTTGTGTTCCTCTTTTCATTGTTAATGCATTTCCATCAGGCGGTGTTTGGTGGAATCGATCAGCACAGAGCTGACAGAGACCTAACAAAGTACCAGAACAGTGATTTGTAGCTGTAATTGAACACATGAAACACATCTGTATACTCTATATGCATTCTTCAAATTGTAGAAGGGCTCTTTTCATTATATCATGTTCCATCCCAAGTGGCAACCTATTCCAGAGTGCACTACTTTTCCCATTTGGGACACATCTGTATACTGTATATGCATTCTTCAAATTGTAGAAGGGCCCTTTTCATTGTAGTAGCATAGGTAATGGTTGAAAACAGTGATTTCATTTATTTTCTGCACTAATGTCTTTGAGTAATTCTACAGCATCTATGTATAAAGCCGCCATGTTTCAAATGGCACCCAATGTCCTGTGCTATATAGTGCTATGGGCCCTGGTCAAAAGTAGTGCACTATATAGGGAATAGGGTGCCATTTGAGGCGCAGCCTAGTCAGTAGAGAAGCTACTGTTGTAGATTACAGTTGAAGTAATACTTTATGAAGGATTTTAGAGTGGTTACTATTACTGCTGACAGTTGTATGTTGGTGGTGGATGATGACACTGTCAGTGTGTGTGTGTGTGTGTGTGTGTGTGTGTGTGTGTGTGTGTGTGTGTGTGTGTGTGTGTGCCAGATCAGCCTGTGTCGTCAGTCAGTCTGAGCTCTATGGCGCGACTGGAAATGGAGATCCTTGTGGTCAGAGAGGATAATGATTGACAGCAGTGAACCGTGCGTGTGTGTATGTGCGTGTGTGTGTGGCCCGCTGCCCTGATGGTGCAATGTTTCCCTGATTGAGAAAACATGCAGATGAGGATGATGAGGATGATGATCTTGATGATGATACTGTGAATAGGCTGTTTTTTTTAAAACTACCATTGCCTCAACTGCCAGACTCCCTCCTCCTAGCGTTGGAAGTCAGAACTGTGTGTTTATACATCCTGGTTTGGTTATCACAGCTGTCACACGTACAAATAAGGCTGTGTATGTATTTACCCAAGCCTAATTAACTATCTTAGTTTCCATTAGTCATGTCACAAGTTCATATACACTCATATACCAGCAAAAACTGAACAAGTATGATATTTAGATAGTTTGATGTTTGAGGCTAGGAAAGTCTGACTTCTTCACTGCAATGGTACATTGTTAAACAACTGTCTTCTGTTGTAGGCCTACTATTTGTCTTCTGTTGTTGGCCTACTATTTGTCTTCTGTTGTAGGTCTACTATTTGTCTTCCGTTGTAGGACTACTATTTGTCTTCTGTTGTAGGCCTATTATTTGTCTTCCGTTGTAGGCCTATTATTTGTCTTCTGTTGTTGGCCTACTATTTGTCTTCTGTTGTAGGCCTACTATTTGTCTTCTGTTGTAGGCCAATTATTTGTCTTCTGTTGTAGTTCTACTATTTGTCTTCTGTTGTTGGCCTACTATTTGTCTTCTGTTGTAGGTCAACTATTTGTCTTCTGTTGTTGGCCTACTATTTGTCTTCTGTTGTAGGCCTATTATTTGTCTTCTGTTGTAGGTCAATTATTTGTCTTCTGTTGTAGGTCAACTATTTGTCTTCTGTTGTAGGTCTACTATTTGTCTTCTGTTGTAGGTCTACTATTTGTCTTCTGTTGTAGTTCTACTATTTGTCTTCTGTTGTAGGCCTATTATTTGTCTTCTGTTGTAGGCCTATTATTTGTCTTCTGTTGTAGTTCTACTATTTATCTTCTGTTGTAGGCCTATTATTTGTCTTCTGTTGTAGGCCTATTATTTGTCTTCTGTTGTAGGTCAATTATTTTTTATATTGTTGTGTAGGCCTATTATTTGTCTTCTGTTGTAGTTCTACTATTTGTCTTCTGTTGTAGGCCTATTATTAGTCTTCTGTTGTAGGCCTATTATTTGTCTTCTGTTGTAGGCCAACTATTTATCTTCTGTTGCAGGCCAACTATTTTTTATATTGTAGTGTAGGCTTACTGGGTCCTGTGTGGCTCAGTCGGTAGAGCATGGCGCTTGCAACGCCAAGCGTCGTGAGTTCGATTCCCGCTGGGGCCACCCATATGTAAAAGTAGTGGCCCCAGCCGACTTGTAAGTCGCTTTGGACAAAAGCGTCTGCTAAATGGGATATATTATTGTATTATATATTATATATATTACTGTTTGTCTTCTGTTGTAGGTCTACTGTTTGTCTTCTGTTGTAGGTATATTATTTGTCTTCTGTTGTAGGCCTACTATTTGTCTTCTGTTGTAGGCCTACTATTTGTCTTCTGTTGTAGGTCTATTATTTGTCTTCTGTTGTTGGTCTACTATTTGTCTTCTGTTGTAGGCCTACTATTTGTCTTCTGTTGTAGGCCTACTATTTGTCTTCTGTTGTAGGTCTACTATTTGTCTTCCGTTGTAGGCCTACTATTTGTCTTCTGTTGTAGGCCTACTATTTGTCTTCTGTTGTAGGTCTACTATTTGTCTTCTGTTGTAGGCATACTATTTGTCTTCTGTTGTAGGCCTACTATTTGTCTTCTATTGTAGGCCTACTATTAGTCTTCTGTTGTAGGTCCATTATTTGTATTCTGTTGTTTGCCTATTATTTGTCTTCTGTTGTAGGTCAACTATTTTTCTATTGTAGTGTAGGCCTACTATTTGTCTTCTGTTGTAGGTGAACTATTGTTCTATTGTAGTGTAGGCCTACTATTTGTATTATGTTGTAGGTCAACTATTGTTCTATTGTAGTCTAGGCCTACTATTTGTCTTCTGTTGTAGGCCTACTATTTGTCTTCTGTTGTAGGCCTACTATTGGTCTTTTGTTGTAGGTCTACTATTTGTATTCTGTTGTAGGCCTACTATTTGTCTTTTGTTGTAGGTCTACTATTTGTCTTCTGTTGTAGGCCTACTATTTGTCTTCTGTTGTAGGTCTACTATGTGTCTTCTGTTGTAAGCCTACTATTTGTCTTTTGTTGTAGGCCCATTATTTGTATTCTGTTGTTTGCCTACTATTTGTCTTCTGTTGTAGGCCTACTATTTGTCTGTTGTTGTAGGCTTACTATTTGTATTCTGTTGTAGGCCTATTATTTTTCTTCCTTTGTAGGGCAACTATTTGTCTTCTGTTGTAGGCTTACTATTTGTCTTCTGTTGTAGGCCTATTATGTGTCTTCTGTTGTAGGCCTATTATGTGTCTTCTGTTGTAGGCCTATTATGTGTCTTCTGTTGTAGGCCTATTATGTGTCTTCTGTTGTAGGCCTATTATGTGTCTTCTGTTGTAGTTCAACTATTTGTCGTCTGTTGAAGGCCTGTTATGTGTCTTCTGTTGTAGACCTACTATTTGTCTTCTGTTGTAGGACTATTATTTGTCTCCTATTTTCAACTGTCTTTTGTTGTAGTCCTGCTATACTTGAGATGCAAGAGTACATCTTGACTGCAGTAGTATACTGTTGTTCTGTAGGGACATGTCACACCCTGACCATAGTTTATTTGTATGTTTCTATGTTTTGGTTGGTCAGGGTGTGATCTGAGTGGGCATTCTATGTTGGATGTCTTGTTTGTCTAGTTCTATGTCTGGCCTGATATGGTTCTCAATCAGAGGCAGGTGTTAGTCATTGTCTATGATTGGGAACCATATTTAGGTAGCCTGGGTTTCACTGTGTGTTTGTGGGTGATTGTTCCTGTCTCTGTGTTTTGCACCAGATAGGGCTGTTTTCGGTTTTCGTACGTTTGTTATTTTGTTAGTTTTATCGTGTATAGTTTTCCTTATTAAATAAAAATGAATCACAACTACGCTGCATTTTGGTCCGCTCCTCCTTCCCACAACGAAAACCGTGACATAATCACCCACCACAACAGGACCAAGTGGCGTGGTAACAGGCAGGAGCAACAAAGGGAGGAATGGACATGGGAGGACGAATTGTTTGGAGAAGGACCCTGGGATCGGCCTGGAGAATATCGCCGCCCCAAAGAAGAACTGGAGGCGGCGAGAGCTGAGAGGCGCTGGTGAGGAGAAGCAACAGCGGCAGCAGGAGCAACAATATCGGGACTACACTACTTGGGAGGAAATAGACAGGTGGGCTGTCGACCCAGGGAGAGTGCCGGAGCCCGCCGGGGATTCAATGGAGCAGTGCGAAGAGGGCTATAGGAGAATGGAGATGGCGACGCAAGCACGGCGGCGCGGAAGGAAGCCCGAGAGTCAGCCTCAAAAATTTATTGAGGGGGGCTCACAGGGAGTAGGGCTACGCCAGGTAGGAGACCTGCGCAAACTTCCTGTGCTTACCGGGGGGCTAAAGAGACTTGGCAGGCACCGTGTTATGCTGTGGAGCGCACGGTGTCTCCAGTGCGGGTGCATAGCCCGATGCGGTACATACCAGCTCCTCGTATTGGCCGGGCTAGAGTGTGCATCGAGCCAGGTAAGGTTGGGCAGGCTCGGTGCTCAAGAGCTCCAGTGCGCCTGCACGGTCCGGTCTATCCAGTGCCACCTCCACACATCAGTCCTCCGGTGGCAGCTCTCCGCACCAGGCTTCCTGTGCGTGTCCTCGGTCCAGTACCACCAGTGCCAGCACCACGCATCAGGCCTACAGTGCTACCGGAGGCCTACAGTGCTACCTCTCCAGCGCTACCGGAGCCTTCCTCCTCTCCTGCGCTGCCGGAGCCTCTCGCCTCTCCAGCGCTGCCGGAGCCTTTCTCCTCTCCTGCGCTGCCGGAGTCTCCCGCCTGTTCAGCGCAGCCAGAGCCTTCCTCCTCTACAGCGCTGCTGGAGTCTCCCGCCTGTTTAGCGCAGCCAGAGCCTTCCTCCTCTCCTGCGCTGGTGGAGTCTCCTGCCTGTTTAGCGCAGCCAGAGCTGCCAGCCTGCATGGAGAAGCCAGAGCTGCCAGCCTGCATGGAGCAGCCAGAGCTGTCAGTCTGCATGGAGCAGCCAGAGATGTCAGTCTGCATGGAGCAGCCAGAGCTGTCAGTCTGCATGGAGCAGCCAGAGCTGTCAGTCTGCATGGAGCAGCCAGAGCTGTCAGTCTGCATGGAGCAGCCAGAGCTGCTTCCTTCCCACAACGAAAGCCGTGACAGGACAATAACTGTTCCCACCCCTGTACACGTATCTATCATTCTCTACGCCAAAACGATGCCTAAATAATAGAAGAAATGTCCTGATGTTTTCAGTGTTTTAACCTCTTAGATGAGCACTGGGGTTTTGATTATCCCCCCCAAAAAATTGTTTTATTGTCACATTGATTTCCTTGTGTAGCTACCATGTTGATGTAACCTTTCTAGTGAGAGCTGGGGTTATTTTCTTAAGTTTGGTATCTCCATGGGACTCTGGCTCTTGTATTGGGCAGGGCCCTCAGTCCTTCCAGCTCCACTCTAAGACATGGTGAAACACAGAGAAGGAAAGAGAGATTGTTTTGTTCTCTTTTTTCTTTAAAATGGAGGTAGTCTCAGACAGGCTGAGAGAGGAGCCGATATTACACACTGAAGTTCTGACCACTTCTTTCTTTCTTTCTGTCCGTTGGTTGGTTGGTTGGTCTGTCTGTCTGTCGGTTATTTGGTCTGTCTGTCTGTTGGTCTCTCCGTTGGTCTGTCTGTCTGTCCATTGGTTGGTCTGTCTGTTGATTTGTCGGTATTTTGGTCTGTCACTCTTTTGGTGTGTCTGTTGGTCTGTCAATCGGTTGGTCTGTTGGTCAGCTTGGCAAGCCAGCCTGGAGATCCTGGTCCTCCTCCTCCCTGCTGTCCGTCGTCAGGTGTTAAAGGAAAGAGCTTAGCTACTAGGTCCTCACAGTGGAATAGGCATTTTATTATTTCCACCAACATCTCTTTTCCAGATGGGTATTGTCAGCACAGTCCAGCAGGTAACTCAGCCAATCACCACTCAACACCTACATCCATAGATATCTCATCAACTCTGTCCAACCTATCACTCTATATTCTATGACTACTATACTGTGTCCCAAATGGCACTACTTTTGACCAGAGCTCTAAGGGACCTACTTATGTTTGGCAAGTGACCAATATGAAAAATCCAATGGATGACGAGTCGTGTCCATCCCTCTATCCCTTCAGTAATATCCATCCATAATAGTGATGATGTAAAATATCAGAAAACGCCAAAACATTCCTTACTGGTGAATATCATCCATTGACCCACCTCCAGAAGATCAGTGTGATGTTAATGTTGGTGAAACCCAACCAACGGTGAGACGAGGTGACCTCTGTGAGCTGTGCACGCCATCTCCATTGACCCACCTCCAGAAGATCAGTGTGATGTTAATGTTGGTGAAACCCAACGAACGGTGAGACGAGGTGACCTGGGAGGAAACTGTGTGCATGTGTACATGTTTGTGTGTGTGGTGAGTGTGAATGTGTGCTTCAGGATTGATTAGACTGCTACTTAGACATTTCTCTTGGCCATCGTGACAATGTGAAAACATGATATAGTGAGACTGGAACAATGGTGGAGCGCAGAGCAGCTAGCTGGTGTTTTTTTGAGAAGCGTGACAGGCAGGCCTGAACCCAACGGCTCGGCAGGAAGTTATAAGCTGGACCCTTTGTGATTCTGTGACTCGCTACGAGAGAAAGGGAGAGAGAGAAATAAAGAAAAACGATCATATGCCAAAATTCCTAATTAGTTTTCCAAACATCTGCTGATAGTTGCAGTCATCAGGCATCGGTGATGTAGCAAAGAGAAACAGAGAGCAATGAAAGGAAAGAGGAAAAGAAAGAGGATCGGTATTTGACCTGACCTGAGGACTGCTGAGCAGATTTCTAAATGTTAGTTTAACAGAATTTCCTTTTAAGGCAAAGGTTTTTATAATTTGGTCAATTTTCTCTGTTGATGGCAGAGAGAGAGAGAGGGAGAGAGGAGTTAGTAGAGTCAAATAGGCTGTATTTGTGTTCCCTCTCTGAGAGAGAGAGGGAGAGAGGAGTTTGTAGAGTCAAAGAGGCAGTATTTGTGTTCCCTCTCTGAGAGAGAGAGAGAGAGAGAGAGAGAGGGAGAGAAGAGATAGTAGAGTCAGAGGCTGTATTTGTGTTCCCTCTCTGAGAGAGAGAGAGAGAGAGAGGAGAGAGAGGGAGAGAGGAGTTAGTAGAGTCAAATAGGCTGTATTTGTGTTCCCTCTCTGAGAGAGAGAGAGAGAGAGAGAGAGAGAGAGTGAGTATGTGTATAGGAGATGTTGTACCCACTGTGACTATTAAAACATACTCAAACCAGAAAACGTGGATAGATGGCTGAATTCACGCAAAACTGAAAGCGCGAACCACTGCATTTAACCATGGCAAGGTGTAGTTATTCCCTCTGGGCAATCAAACAGGCAAATCATCAGTACAAAGTGGAGTCTCAATTCAACGGCTCAAACACAAGACGTATGTGGCAGGGGTCTACTGACAATAATGGACTACAAAGGGAAAACCAACCACGTCGCGGACACCGGCGTCTTGATTCCGGACAAGCTAAACACCTTCTTCACCCGCTTTGAGGAAAACACAGTGCCACCGATGCGGCCCACTACCAAGGACTGTGGGCTCTCCTTTTCTGTGGCCAACGTAAGACATTTAAGCGTGTTAACATTTGCAAGGCTGCCAGCCCCTATGGCATCTCTAGCCGCGTCTTCAGAGTATGCACAGACCAGCTGGCTGGAGTGTTTACGGACATATCCAATCTCTCCCTATCTCAGTCTGCTGTCCCCACTTGCTTCAAGATGTCCAACATTGTTCCTGTACCCAAGAAAGCAAAGGTAACTGAACTAAATGACTATCACCCCATAGCATTAATTTCTGCCATCATGAAGTGCTTTGAAAGGCTAGTTAAGGATCACATCACTTCTACCTTACCTGACACCCTAGACCCACTTCAATTTACATACCACCTCAAAAGATCTACAGACGATGCAATCGCCATCGCACTGCACTCTGCCTTATCCTATCTGGACAAGAGGAATACCCATGTAAGAATCCTGTTCATTGACTATAGCTCAGCATTGAAAACCATAGTATACTCCAAACTCATCATTAATCTTGGGGCCCTGGGTCTGAACCCCACCCTGTGCAACTGGGTCCTGGAGTTCCTAACGGGCCGGCCCGAGGTGGTGAAGGTAGGAAACAACACCTCCACTTTGCTGATCCTCATCACAGGGCATGCTCATCCCCCTCATGTACTCCTGTTCACTCATGACACCCGCCACGCACACCTCCAACTCAATCATCAAGTTTGCAGATGACACAACAGTAGTAGGCCTGATTACCAACAATGATGAGACAGCCTACAGGGAGGAGGTGAGGGCTCTGGGAGTGTGGTGCCAGGAAAATAATCTCTCACTCAATGTCAATAAAACAAAGGAGATGAAACAGCAGAGGGAGCACGCCCCTATCCACATCGACGTGAACGCAGTGGAGAAGGTGGAAAGCTTCAAGTTCCTCGGCGTACACATCACTGACGGTCTGAAATGATCTACCCACACAGACAGTGTGTTGAGGAAGACGCAACAGCTCCTCTTCAACCTCAGGAGGCTGAAGACATTTAGCTTGGCTCCTAAAACCCTCACAAACTTTTACAGATGCACAATTGAGAGCCTTCTGTAGGGCTGTATCATCGCCAGGTACGGCAACTGCACCCCCCGCAACTGCAGGGCTCTTCAGATGGGCAAACTACATCCCCTCTAGGACACCTACATCACCCGATGTCACAAGAAGGCCAACAAGATCATCAAGGACAACAACCACCCGAGCCACTGCCTGTTCATCACGCTATCATCCAGAAGGCGTGGTCAGTACAGGTTCATCAAAGCTGGGACCGAGAGACTGAAAAACAGCTTCTATCTCAAGGCCATCAGACTGTTAAATAGCCATCACTAGCCGGCTATCACCCGGTTACTCAACCCTGCACCTTAGAGGCTGCTGCCCTATATACATAGACATGGAATCACTGGCCACTTTAATAATGGAACACTAGTCACTTTAAAAATGTTTACATACTGCTTTACTCATCTCATATATATATATATATATATATATATATATATACACTGTATATACATATATATATATATATATATATATATATATATATATATATATATATATATATATACTGTATGCTTTGCCACTCCGACATTGCTCTATCTAAAATGTATACACTACTTTTCAAAAGTTTGGGGTCACTTACAGTTGAAGTTGGAAGTTTACATACACTTAGTCATTAAAACTTGTTTTTCAACCACTCCACACATTTCTTGTTAACAAACTATAGTTGTGCATGACACAAGTAATTTTTCCAACAATTGTTTACAGACAGATTATTTCACTTATAATTCACTGTATCACAATTCCAGTGGGTCAGAAGTGTACACTAAGTTGACTGTGCCTTTAAACAGCTTGGAAAATTCCAGAAAATGATGTCATGGCTTTAGAAGCTTCTGATAGTCTAATTGACATCATTTGAGTCAATTGGAGGTGTACCTGTGAATGTATTTCAAGGCCTACCTTCAAACCCAGTGCCTCTTTGTTTGGAATAGCCTTTATTTCTCAGAACAAGAATAGACTGACGAGTTTCTGAAGAAACCCTTTGTTTCTAGACATTTTGAGCCTGTAATCGAACCCACATATGCTGATGCTCCAGATACTCAACTAGTCTAAAGAAGGCCAGTTTTATTGCTTCTTTAATCAGGACAAAGTTTTCCCCTGTGCTAACATAATTGCAAAAGGGTTTTCCAATGATCAATTAGCCTTTTAAAATGATCAACTTGGATTAGCTAACACAATGTGCCTTTGGAACACAGGAGTGATGGTTGCTGATAATGGGCCTCTGTACGCATATGTAGATATTCCATAAAAATCCAGCTTCAATGGTCATTTACAACATTAACAATGTCTACACTGTATTTCTGATCAATTTGATGTTATTTTAATGGACAAGAAATGTGCTTCTCTTTCAAAAACAAGGACATTTCCAAGTGACCCCAAACTTTTGAACAGTGGTGTATATTGTTAGTTACTATTGCACTGTTGGAGCTAGGAACACAAGCATTTCGCTACACCTGCAATAACATCTGCTCAGTATGTGTATGTGACTAATACAATTTGATTAGATTTGATTTGAAGGGAAGCAGAGTGTGAGTATGACCAGTCTAACATATCCCATCAGCTATAGGTTCGCTCCTGTCTGCTGAGTTTCCCCTGCAGAAGGATGAGACAAATGGATATAACGGATGTAATGGTCAAACCTAGTGCACTATATAGGCCCTGTTTAAAGAGACAGTATAGAGGGAATAGGATGCCCTTCGGGACAAACCTAAAGTATTTAACAATGGTAACCAGAAAGCTACTTATCATGTTGTGATTATCCTTGCTGAAGTGTGTACAATAGACTCATTCATCTCAATCGAGGATATATTATATGATGTATGTTATATTGGGAACATATGGAGGAGCTTAGCAACCATTCATCCTGTAGGATTGGAGGCAGGTGAGAGGAGATGTGAGATGGGCTCTGGATGTTTCCCAAATGGCACTATTTTCATGTAGTGTACTACTTCTGACCAGGGCCCTGGTCAAAGTAGGGAACTATATAGGGAATAGGGTGCCATTTGAGACCCAGACATTATGTAAAGACGCTACCATATGGGGAGGTGTATTTAGAAAAATACACACTTAAAATGTCTGTGTTGAGTTAATAACACTTCAAATGTCTGTATATAAATGTTAAGGCTTACATCCTGTTGATAGCTATGAGGATGTTTAAATAAGACTTCAATTTTTAAACACATTACAGTTTAACCATTTAAACCGCTCTGCCCAAAAGAGCTTTATAATGGGTATTTTTCTTCACCCTCTCATCAACAACTTCTGAAATGGTAAAACTCCTATCCTAATGTTTTAGGCCTAATAGAAATGTGTGTAATACCAGCAGTACTGTGTGCTCGGGTCTGTCTTCTCCTGTGGGGCAGTTCTGTGGTTATTCCTCCCAGCTACAGGAGCTCTTGGCTGGGCTGCTGACTCCTGGCTGTAGACTGCTCCTAGCTGCCCAGGAAAGAATGTGTATGAGGGTGGGATTACGGTCTAGTGATCGAGGTGTTAGAAGAAGGCCTGCTCTCGTCTCTAGTCTGATGGACCTCTCCTCTCTAGGACCCTAACAGGCCTATGAATAAGAAATCCCCTTTCTGTGTCCCAAATAGCACTCTATTTACTAATAGTGCATCACTTTTGACCAGAGCCCTATGGTGGTGGTGGCTAGGCTGTTGTATGCGGTTCTTAGGCTACTGTAGGTGGTTGGCATGGTTACTGTAGGCATTGGCTAGGCTGCTGTAGCTAGGTATGGTTGGTTTGGTTACAGTAATCCCAAGTGCCGGTCCAACCCTGCTGCTGTTTGTGAGAATAGTAATTTAGAGATCAGGTCAGATAGAGTGGAGCTGGAGCTACAGTAGGAGCCGCAGCAAGATGGATGTTCCCTCTTAACAGTAGGGTTTCTGAGAAACTGACCGGCTTCTCATCACTTCAGCACCATGGCCATTGTCTGAGTCAGGAGCAGGAAACACCATCTCCATTCAGGCTGGTTCCCAAATTGCATCCTATTCCCTCGTTATTGCGCTACTTTTGATCAGAGCACAATGGGCACTAAATAGGGAATAGGGTGCCACTTGGGATGTACCTGTCTATTATGGCCCTGCTACCAGGGACTCTCCCAACTTTCTCACCAGAAACTCACACTGTAGAGAGATTTCATTATTTATTTATTTTAAGTTCTCATCATTTCAACATTTATTTTAATCTTTTGGAATTTATCTTTGGGAAAAGGAGCAGTGTTTTGCTGGCTGAAAGGATGATAAGTCTCACTGGCAGGCTCTCAGAGGGTGCAGGGCCGCTACCTTTGGGAGAAGAATGCATATAAACCTTAATGGTAAATCCATGTGATGTACAAAGAGCTGGCGTACACTTGACATGAGTTTCCATGCTAAAGTGAAGAGGTAAAGTTAACAGGACCACTAGGAATAACATGACACATCTTATTCTGCACTCTCTCACCACTTTAAGCACACAGAACTCTTCAATACATGTTTCTCACACAATATGCTATAGGTTAACTAGCCTATAAAGAAGATACACTGTTAGTGTATATCATATGCAAGGTACCTACCATGGGATGTATATAGTACCATGAGATGTCTTCCCATACACTGTAAATATACAAACTCATTGTTTTTTCAGCTGGGGCTGAACGTCACAGAACAAGTTTTTACCATTTATTGTTCCTATCCATGCCTTGAGATGGCTTTTCAAATTCACATCAGAATCAAATCTAGAACTTACTATGGATACAGCAAAAACTGACTTAACTGAACTGACCAAGAAAGCATTAGTCTGACTGAGACCCTAGTTTTCCCCCACAAACCTTCACTGTGAGGCCTGAGGAATGTCTGTGGTTTCAGGGAAGACAAATGAATGCAGAGTCCAGGTGTTAAGAACACAATAGTACGTACAGTAAGAGTTAGGTTGCATCCCAAATCTTACCCTATTCCTTATACAGTGCCCTATAGGTCCTGGTCAAAGTAGTCTACTATATAGGGAATTGCGTGCCATTTGGGACACACTCTAAGAGTTGGCCTCTGGGCTTCAGAGCAATTTGAACCAGCCAGACAGGTGATTGATGGAGCCCAGAGCCCATGCAGGGTAGGTAAGCCTGCGTCTCCAATGGAACCCTACCTTCAACATAGTGCACTACTTTTGACCAGAGTTGATCACAGCCAATAGGATGCTGGTCAAAAGTAGTACACTACAGTAAATAGGGAATATGGGGGACATTTGGGAGGCGGATTCGGTTGTATAGAGCAGCTGGTCCTGCCTCAGAAACAGTTCCTGGGCCGTAGAGAGTTCTATCTGACAGCTCAATGGACTCTTTTTATACTCAGCCATAGCGCGTAGTTTTATGGGTGCATCCCAAATGGCACCCTTCAGTATTCCCTGTATAGTGCACTACTTTTGACCAGAGGGCTCTGGGCAAATCAAAAGTAGTGCACTATATACTGAGCAGGATGCCATTTGGGACACTGTCCCTATGTTATGTCTTATATTTAGTCAGCCATAGTGCATAGTGTAATGTGTTATACATGCCTCGTTCAGCATTTTGGGCCGATGATGAAGTGAAGACAGCCACTCCATCACACGTGATCCCTGAACATAGTGTACTAGCTACTAGCAGACAGACAGGCCAGACTCACCATACTGTGGTTGCATCCCAAATGGCATCCATTATTGCCCATATAGTGCACTACTTTTGACCAGAGACCTATGGGCCCTGGTAAAAACTTGCTCACCAGAAGTGAATAGGATTTGGGATGCAGACTACTAGACAGCCCAGACGGATGGGAATGGACATTTGGTTTCACTGTACAGTACTCTACATGCTCAGTACATACTGTGGGCAGTTTTATACTAGTGGTATTTGTGACTGTGCTTTTCACTCCACTCAAAAGTCTCTCCTCAGCCCTCACTCTGTAGGATGTACAGATGTAGGATCTGAATTTGATCACTCTTTTGATGCTGAGAATTTTCCTGCACAGCATGAAATGCAAACTTGTAGTGTACTTGAGTTTTAAAAAGGCTTTAAAAGTTTGTAATTTAATTTCCACTTAGACATTTCAGACTTGATTTGCCTGTATCAACCCCTATACATATGTCCATTAATTATAATCAACATAATAATTCACATTTCCTATTGCTACAGGATTATTTTCCTGCTGTAGCAAATTGGCTCGTTATTAAGATCCTACATCTGTAGATATCCCAGGATGGGTGTGTTGTACAGCTAATAGAAAACAGTAGGGTGCTATTTGGGATGCACACAATAGGATGTGGAGAATGTGGGATAAAAGACCATATAGCAACAGTTGCTATTGTAACTCTGACTTCCCTTTTCCATCCCTGAGAGAGATAGCTGTGGGTTGGAAACAGGTCCGGCTTTGTTTGGTCAAGCAGAATTCCTGGACATGTTTGAGTCCATTCATGATGTGAGCAGGCCACAGGCAGAAACCAAGGGAAAATAGCCCAGATACCTCAGCTAGAGGTGAGACAGACCACGTGAGAGCAGGGTTGTATTGTGAATGTGTTTGTTAAAACCTCTACAAGGATTGGTGTCCCCCCAATGGGATGGTTGAGCTAACGTGCGCTAATGTGATTAGCATGAGGTTGTAAGTAACAAGAACATTTCCCCGAACATAGACATATCTGATATGGACAGAAAGCTTAAATTCTTGTTAATCTACCTGCACTGTCCAATTTACAGTAGGTATTACAGTAAAATATTGTTTGAGGAGAGCATAGTTATGAACTTGAAATGTATTAATAAACCAATTAAGCACATTTGGGCAGACTTGGTACAACATTGTGAACAAAAATGCCATGCTTCATTGGATCAGTCTAAAACTTTGCACATACCCTGCAAAATCTAAATTGCGCCGAGACTGGAATCATACATTATGGCCTTTCTCTTGCATTTCAAAGATGATGGAACAGAAAAAGAAAAAACAACTTTTTTTCTTTGTATTGTCTTTTACCAGATCTCATGTGTAATATTCTTCTACATTAATTTCACATTTCCACAAACTTCAAAGTGTTTTCTTTCAAATGGTATCAAGAATACAGTGGGGCAAAAAAGTATTTAGTCAT
This sequence comes from Oncorhynchus masou masou, assembly GCF_036934945.1. NCBI lineage: Eukaryota > Metazoa > Chordata > Actinopteri > Salmoniformes > Salmonidae > Oncorhynchus > Oncorhynchus masou. The sequence goes on along the minus strand of NC_088224.1, from coordinate 65,141,040 downwards.
CCACAAATTGTGCAAGTTCTCCCCCTTCAAAAGATGAGAGAGGCCTGTAATTTTCATCATAGGTACACTTCAAATATGACAGACAAAATGAGAAAAATAAAAATCCATAAAATCACATTCTAGGATTTTAATGAATTTATTTGCAAATGATGGTGGAAAATAAGTATTTTGTCAATAACAAAAGTTTATCTCAATACTTTGTTATATACCCTTTGTTGGCAATGACAGAGCTCAAACGTTTTCTGTAAGTCTTCACAAGGTTTTCACACATTGTTGCTGGTATTTTGGCCCATTCCTCCATGCAGATCTCCTCTAGAGCAGTGATGTTTTGGGTCTGTTGCTGGGCAACACGGACTTTCAACTCCCTCCAAAGATTTTCTATGGGTTGAGAACTGGAGACTGGCTAGGCCACTCCAGGACCATGAAATGTTTCTTCCGAAGCCACTCCTTCGTTGCCCGGGCGGTGTGTTTGGGATCATTGTCATGCTGAAAGACCCAGCCACATTTCATCTTCAATGCCCTTGCTGATGGGAAGGAGGTTTTCACTCAAAATCTCATGATACATGGCCCCATTCATTCTTTCCTTTCCACGGATCAGTCGTCCTGGTCCCTTTGTTGAAAAACAGCCCCAAAGCATGATGTTTCCACCCCCATGCATCACAGTAGGTATGGTGTTCTTTGGATGCAACTCTGCATTCTTTGTCCTCCAAACACAACGAGTTGAGTTTTTACCAAAAAGTTCTATTTTGGTTTCATCTGACTATATGACATTCTCCCAATCTTCTTCTGGATCATCCATATGCTCTCTAGCAAACTTCAGACGGGCCTAGACATGTACTGGCTTAAGCAGGGGGACACGTCTGGCACTGCAGGATTTGAGTCCCTGGCGGCGTAGTATTTACTGATGGTAGGCTTTGTTACTTTGGTCCCAGCTCTCTGCAGGTCATTCACTAGGTCATTCACTAGGCCCCCCCGTGTGGTTCTGGGATTTTTGCTCACCGTTCTTGTGATCATTTTGACCCCACGGGGTGAGATCTTGCGTGGAGCCCCAGATCGAGGGAGATTATCAGTGGTCTTATATGTCTTCCATTTCCTAATAACTGCTCCCACAGTTAATTTCTTCAAACCAAGCTGCTTACCTATTGCAGATTCAGTCTTCCCAGTCTGGTGCAGGTCTACAATTTTGTTTCTGGTGTCCTTTGACAGCTCTTTGGTCTTGGCCATAGTGGAGTTTGGAATGTGACTGTTTGAGGTTGTGGACAGGTGTCTTTTATACTAATAACAAGTTCAAACAGGTGCCATTAATAAAGGTAATGAGTGGAGGACAGAGGAGCTTCTTAAAGAAGAAGTTACAGGTCTGTGAGAGCCAGAAATCTTGCTTTTTTGTAGATGACCAAATACTTATTTTCCACCATAATTTGCAAATAAATTAATAAAAAATCCTACAACGTGATTTTCTGGATTTATTTTCTCATTTTGTCTGTCAAAGTTGAAGTGTACCTATGATGAAAATTACAGGCCTCTCTCGTCTTTTTAAGTGGGAGAACTTGCACAATTGGTGGCTGAATAAATACTTTTTTGCCCCACTGTATGCGTATCCTTGCTTCAGGTACTGAGCTATAGGAAGTTAGATTTGTGTATGTCATTTTAGGCGAAATTAGAAAAAAAGTGTCTGATTCTTAAGTAAAGGACAAAACAGACCGTGCCGATGAATGGTTAAAAGCAACACGGTAGCCGTCGTGCTGCCACCGAACATCGGCAATCATTTTCTGTTAATTTCCTAAGGATAATAAAGTATGTGTTGAATCGCCAGCGTCCGTCAGTCCACAGCATTGGAACAGAACAGAACATACACTTTATCGGATCAGTGCTGCCTGGCGCTCCAACTATCATTAAACCACCGCAGTACTTTTTATTCCTGGTCTAACATAGAAAATAGTTTAATGACTACAATAACATTATTCCAGTAGTTTCCTGACTACAAAACACTAGTCCTGCTGTAGTTCCATGACTTCTGTACCATAACAATATTCCTGCAGTTTACCTGACTACCCTAACACTAGTCCTGCTACTCTACCATAACAATATTCCTGTAGTTTCCTGACTACCCTAACACTAGTCCTGCTGTAGTTTCATGACTACTGGACCATAACACTAGTCCTGCTGTGGTTTCATGACTACTGGACCATAACAATATTCCTGTAGTTTCATGACTACCATAACACTAGTCCTGCTGTAGTTTCATGACTACCCTAACATGAGTCCTGCTGTAGTTTCATGACTACCCTAACACAAGTCCTGCTGTAGTTTCATTACTACAGGACGATAACAATATTCCTGTAGTTTCATGACTACCCTAACACTAGTCCTGCTGTAGTTTCATGACTACTATACCATAACAATATTCCTATAGTTCCATGACTACTGTACCTTAACACTAGTCCTGCTGTAGTTTCATGACTACTGTACAATAACAATATTCCTGTAGTTTCCTGACTACCCTAACACTAGTCCTGCTATAGTTCCATGACTACTGTACCATTACAATATTCCTGTAGTTTCCTGACTACCCTAATACTAGTCCTAATGTAGTTTCATGACTACTGTACCGTAACACTATTCCCGTTTCCTGAGGAAACCCCTAACACTAGTCCTGCTGTAGTTCCATGACTACTGTACCATAACAATATTCCTGTAGTTTCCTGAGGAAAACCCAAACACTAGTGCTGCTGTAGTTCCATGCCTACTGTAACATAACAATATTCCTGTAGTTTCCTGACTATCCTATGTCACACCCTGGCCATAGTTTACTTTGTATGTTTCTATGTTTTGGTTGGTCAGGGTGTGATCTGAGTGGGCATTCTATGTTGGATGTCTTGTTTGTCTATTTCTATGTCTGTCCTGATATGGTTCTCAATCAGAGGCAGGTGTTAGTCATTGTCTCTGATTGGGAACCATATTTAGGTAGCCTTAGTTTCACTGTGTGTTTGTGGGTGATTGTTCCTGTCTTTGTGTTTTGCACCAGATAGGGCTGTTTAGGTTTTCGCACGTTTGTTATTTTATTAGTGTATAGTTTCTTAATGAAAATAAAATGAATAACAACCACGCTGCATTTTGGTCCTCTCCTCCTTCTACAGACGAAAACCGTTACATCCTCCCGTAGTTTCCTGACTACCCTAACACTAGTCCTGCTGTAGTTTAATGACTACTGTACCATATCACTAGTCGTGCTGTAGTTCCATGACTACCCTAACACTAGTCCAGTGGTAGTTTCATGACTACTGGATCGTAACAGTATTCCTGTAGTTTTCTGACTATCCTAACACTGGTCCTGCTGCAGTTCCATGACTACCCTAACACTAGTCCTGCTGTAGTTTCATGACAACTGTACCATAACACTAGTCCTGCTTTAGTTTCATGACAACTGTACCATAACAATATTCCTGTAGTTTCATGACTACCCTAACACTAGTCCTGCTGTAGTTTCATGACTACTGCCCCCTAACACTAGTCCAGCTGTAGTTTCATGACTACCCTAACACTAGTCCTGCAGTAGTTTCATGACTACTGTACCATATCACTAGTCCTGCTGTAGTTCCATGACAACCCTAACACGAGTCCTGCTGTAGTTTCATGACTACTGTCCCCTAACACTAGTCCTGCTGTAGTTTCATGACTACCCTAACACTAGTCCTGCTGTAGTTTCATGAGTACCCTAACACGAGTCCTGCTGTAGTTTCATGACTACTGTACCATGACAATATTCCTGTAGTTTCCTAACTACCCTAACACTAGTCCTGCTGTAGTTTCATGACTACCCTAACACGAGTCCTGCTGTAGTTTCATGACGACTGGACCATAACACTAGTCCTGCTGTAGTTTCATGACTACTGTACCATGACAATATTCCTGTGGTTTCCTGACTACCCTAACACTAGTCCTAATGTAGTTTCATGACTACTGTACCGTAACACTATTCCCGTAGTTTTCTGGAGGAAACCCCTAACACTAGTCCTGCTGTAGTTCCATGACTACTGTACCATAACAATATTCCTGTAGTTTCCTGAGGAAAACCCAAACACTAGTGCTGCTGTAGTTCCATGCCTACTGTAACATAACAATATTCCTGTAGTTTCCTGACTATCCCATGTCACACCCTGGCCATAGTTTACTTTGTATGTTTCTATGTTTTGGTTGGTCAGGGTGTGATCTGAGTTGGCATTCTATGTTGGATGTCTTGTTTGTCTATTTCTATGTCTGGCCTGATATGGTTCTCAATCAGAGGCAGGTGTTAGTCATTGTCTCTGATTGGGAACCATATTTAGGTAGCCTGGGTTTCACTGTGTGTTTGTGGGTGATTGTTCCTGTCTCTGTGTTTTGCACCAGATAGGGCTGGTTAGGTTTTCGCACGTTTGTTATTTTGTTAGTTTATCAGTGTATAGTTTCTTAATGAAAATAAAATGAATAACAACCACTCTGCATTTTGGTCCTCTCCTCCTTCTACAGACGAGAACCGTTACATCCTAACACTAGCCCTGCTGTAGTTTCATGACTACTGGACCATAACACTAGTCCTGCTGTAGTTTCATGACTACCCTAACATTAGTCCTGCAGTAGTTTCATGACTACCCTAACATTAGTCCTACTGTAGTTTCATGACTATCCTAACACTAGTCTTGCTGTAGTTTAATGACTACTGTACCATAAAACTAGTCCTGCTGTAGTTTCATGACTACTGTACCATAACAATATTCCTGTAGTTAATGACTGCCCTAACTCTAGTCCTGCTGTAGTTTCATGACTACTGTACCCTAACACCAGTCCTGCTGTAGTTCCATGACTACTGTACCATAACAATATTCCTGTAGTTTCCTGAGGAAACCCCTATCACCAGTCCTGCTGTAGTTCCATGACTACTGTACCATAACAATATTCCTGTAGTTTCCTGAGGAAACCCCTATCACTAGTCCTGCTGTAGTTCCATGACCACTGTACCATAACAATATTCCTGTAGTTTCCTGACTATCCTAACACTAGTCCTGCTGTAGTTTCATGACTACCCTAACACTAGTCCTGCTGTAGTTCCATGACTACTGTACCTTAACACTAGTCCAGCTGTAGTTTCATGACTACTATACCCTAACACTAGTCCTGCTGTAGTTCCATGACTACTGTACCATAACAATATTCCTGTAGTTTCCTGAGGAAAACCCAAACACTAGGCCTGCTGTAGTTCCATGCCTACTGTAACATAACAATATTCCTGTAGTTTCCTGACTACCCTAACACTAGTCCTGCTGTAGTTTCATGACTACTGGACCATAACACTAGTCCTGCTGTAGTTTCTTGACTACTGGACCATAACAATATTCCTGTAGTTTCATGACTACCCTAACATTCGTCCTGCTGTCGTACCATGACTACCCTAACACTAGTCCTGCTGTAGTTTCATGACTACCCAAACACTAGTCCTGCTGTAGTTCCATGCCTACTGTAACATAACAATATTCCTGTAGTTTCCTGACTATCCTAACACTAGTCCTGCTGTAGTTTCATGACTACTGGACCATAACACTAGTCCTGCTGTAGTTTCATGACTACTGGACCATAACACTAGTCCTGCTGTAGTTTCATGACTACCCTAACATTAGTCCTGCAGTAGTTTCATGACTACCCTAACATTAGTCCTACTGTAGTTTCATGACTATCCTAACACTAGTCTTGCTGTAGTTTAATGACTACTGTACCATAAAACTAGTCCTGCTGTAGTTTCATGACTACTGTACCATAACAATATTCCTGTAGTTAATGACTGCCCTAACACTAGTCCTGCTGTAGTTTCATGACTACTGTACCATAACAATATTCCTGTAGTTAATGACTGCCCTAACACTAGTCCTGCTGTAGTTCCATGACCACTGTACCATAACAATATTCCTGCAGTGTCCTGACTACCCTAACACTAGTCCTGCTGTAGTTTCATGACTACTGTAACATATCACTAGTCCTGCTGTAGTTCCATGACTACCCTAACACTAGTCCTGCAGTAGTTCCATGACTACTGTACCATAACAATATTCCTGTAGTTTGCTGACTACACTAACACTAGTCCTGCTGTAGTTTCATGACTACTGTACCATAACACTAGTACTGCGGTCGTTTACTGACTACCATAACACTAGTCCTGCTGTAGTTCCATGACTACCCTAACACTAGTCCCGCTGTAGTTTCATGACTACTGTACCATAACAATATTCCTGTAGTTTCATGACTTCTCTACCTTAACAATAGTCCTGCTGTAGTTTCATGACTCCCCTAGTCCTGCTGTAGTTTCCTGACTACCCTAACACTAATCCTGCTGTAGTTCCATGACTACTGTACCATAACACTAGTCCAACTTTAGTTTCATGACTCCCCTAGTCCTGCTGTAGTTTCCTGACTACCCTAACACTAGTCCTGCTGCAGTTTCATGACTACTGTAACATAACAATATTCCTGTAGTTTCATGACTACCCTAACACTAGTCCTGCTGTAGTTTCATGACTACCCTAACACTAGTCCTGCTGTAGTTCCATGACTACTGTAACCTAACACTAGTCCTGCTGTAGTTTCATGACTACTGTAACATAACAATATTCCTGTAGTTTCCTGACTATCCTAACACTAGTCCTGCTGTAGTTTCATGACTACTATACCCTAACACTAGTCCAGCTGTAGTTTCATGACTACTATACCCTAACACTAGTCCTGCTGTAGTTTCATGACTACCCTAACACTAGTCCTGCTGTAGTTCCATGACTACTGTAACCTAACACTAGTCATGCAGTTCCATGACTACTGTACCTTAACACTAGTCCAGCTGTAGTTTCATGACTACTATACCCTAACACTAGTCCTGCTGTAGTTCCATGCCTACTGTAACATAACAATATTCCTGTAGTTTCCTGACTATCCTAACACTAGTCCTGCTGTAGTTTCATGACTACTGGACCATAACTCTAGTCCTGCTGTAGTTTCTTGACTACTGGACCATAACAATATTCCTGTAGTTTCATGACTACCCTAACATTCGTCCTGCTGTCGTACCATGACTACCCTAACACTAGTCCTGCTGTAGTTTCATGACTACCCAAACACTAGTCCTGCTGTAGTTCCATGCCTACTGTAACATAACAATATTCCTGTATTTTCCTGACTATCCTAACACTAGTCCTGCTGTAGTTTCATGACTACTGGACCATAACACTAGTCCTGCTGTAGTTTCATGACTACTGTACCATAACAATATTCCTGCAGTGTCCTGACTACCCTAACACTAGTCCTGCTGTAGTTTCATGACTACTGTAACATATCACTAGTCCTGCTGTAGTTCCATGACTACCCTAACACTAGTCCTGCAGTAGTTCCATGACTACTGTACCATAACAATATTCCTGTAGTTTGCTGACTACACTAACACTAGTCCTGCTGGAGTTTCATGACTACTGTACCATAACACTAGTACTGCGGTCGTTTACTGACTACCATAACACTAGTCCTGCTGTAGTTCCATGACTACCCTAACACTAGTCCTGCTGTAGTTTCATGACTACTGTACCATAACAATATTCCTGTAGTTTCATGACTTCTCTACCTTAACAATAGTCCTGCTGTAGTTTCATGACTCCCCTAGTCCTGCTGTAGTTTCCTGACTACCCTAACACTAATCCTGCTGTAGTTCCATGACTACTGTACCATAACACTAGTCCTACTTTAGTTTCATGACTCCCCTAGTCCTGCTGTAGTTTCCTGACTACCCTAACACTAGTCCTGCTGTAGTTTCATGACTACTGTAACATAACAATATTCCTGTAGTTTCATGACTACCCTAACACTAGTCCTGCTGTAGTTTCATGACTACCCTAACACTAGTCCTGCTGTAGTTCCATGACTACTGTAACCTAACACTAGTCCTGCTGTAGTTTCATGACTACTGTACCATAACACTAGTCCTGCTGTAGTTTCATGACTACTATACCCTAACACTAGTCCAGCTGTAGTTTCATTACTACTGTAACATAACAATATTCCTGTAGTTTCCTGAGGAAAACCCAAACACTAGTCCTGCTGTAGTTTCATGACTACTGTAACATAACAATATTCCTGTAGTTTCCTGACTATCCTAACACTAGTCCTGCTGTAGTTTCATGACTACTATACCCTAACACTAGTCCAGCTGTAGTTTCATGACTACTATACCCTAACACTAGTCCTGCTGTAGTTTCATGACTACCCTAACACTAGTCCTGCTGTAGTTCCATGACTACTGTACCATAACAATATTCCTGTAGTTTCCTGAGGAAAACCCAAACACTAGTCCTGCTGTAGTTCCATGTCTACTGTAACATAACAATATTCCTGTAGTTTCCTGACTATCCTAACACTAGTCCTGCTGTAGTTTCATGACTACTGGACCATAACACTAGTCCTGCTGTAGTTTCTTGACTACTGGACCATAACAATATTCCTGTAGTTTCTTGACTACTGGACCATAACACTAGTCCTGCTGTAGTTCCATGACTACCCTAACACTAGTCCTGCTGTAGTTTCATGACTACTGTACCATAACAATATTCCTGTAGTTTCATGACTTCTCTACCTTAACAATAGTCCTGCTGTAGTTTCATGACTCCTCTAGTCCTGCTGTAGTTTCCTGACTACCCTAACACTAATCCTGCTGTAGTTCCATGACTACTGTACCATAACACTAGTCCTACTTTAGTTTCATGACTCCCCTAGTCCTGCTGTAGTTTCCTGACTACCCTAACACTAGTCCTGCTGTAGTTCCATGACCACTGTACCATAACACTAGTGCTGCTGTAGTTCCATGACTACTGTACCATAACACTAGTCCTGCTGTAGTTCCATGACTACTGTACCTTAACACTAGTCCTGCTGTAGTTTCATGACTACTGTACCATAACACTAGTCCTGCTGTAGTTTCATGACTCCCCTAGTCCTGCAGTAGTTTCCTGACTACCCTAACACTAGTCCTGCTGTAGTTCCATGACTACCCTAACACTAGTCCTGTTGTAGTTCCATGACTATTGTACCATAACACTAGTCCTGCTGTAGTTTCATGACCACTGTACCATATCACTATTCCTACTGTAGTTTCATGACTACTGTAACATAACAATATTCCTGTAGTTTCATGACTACCCTAACACTAGTCCTGCTGTAGTTTCATGACTACTGTACCATAACAATAGTCTGCTGTAGTTTAATGATATACCACATATATATAATTTTTGGGGAACTCAGTCGGTGTATCAACTTACTGTTGAAAGTTAGAATATTAAAATTCGGCAAGGTCTAATTTCGCCATTTGGTTGTCCACCATCAGTTTTCCTCTTGTTATGTCAGTCATTTGCAGCCACTCAATTAGCCATGTCAGCTAACATTTTTTAGATTAGTAAGATAGTCTAGCCAGCTATCTAAACTTGTAATAATCATGCTCTAATTATCGACCGGGCAAGAAGGGCACGTGCCCAGGGGCCCCCATTTATTTTGTTAGTCACTCTCACTCAGATATCATATTAACATGGCATAAGTCATGGCAAAATGTGTAGAATTGCAGGAAATCTGCTGTAAAACTGCAAATGTTTCTCTAAGCTACATGGAAAAATATGTAGAATTGCAGGAAATTGCAACAAAATGTTGCTTAGGGCCCCCAAAAGGCTAGGGCTGGCTCTGCCAATCCATCACAGACACACCAGCTTGGAAGAGTTTTGATGCCTTTCCTGCTTACATCACTAAAAGTTGTGCTATAAATATTTATTTGTGTCATTTTACCCAACAGAGAGTGTTGTCTGAATGTCTGCAGTCTGTACATTCCTCCCCCGCTGTCTCATCTAGTACAGTGGTTGGTTGGGTTCAGACCTGGGTTAAAATACTCATTCAAATCTTTCAAATACGTTTGTTTTAACCTGCCTGGAGCACCAGATGGGCAGGGTGGGCAGGGTTTGCGGTTTCGGGACAATTCTATTGATCCATTAAGCCAGGCAAACTCAATCAAGCATAGGTAAAATATTTGAAAATATTCAAAAATAGTATTTGAACCCAGGTCTGGTTGCGTTAGAATCAGGAGGAGGAGTATTTGGGATTTTTTTTCCACAAGGAGATGTTTACATGTGGCTTTCAGAGCAGAGCGTGATGACACTTCTCCTGTTTCCTCTCTCTAATCACCTCAGCTTCAGCCTCAGCTTCAGACACATTAACTCTGGCTGAGTCACACATAGTAGTGCACTAAATAGGGACCAGGGTGCCATTTGGGATGCAGCCTGTTTGGTCTGGGAGAAGCTTAATGGCTCTGCAGGTAGATATTCCCAGCTATTAGTCTGTTGGCTATTTCCATTCATATCAGTAGAAAAACTTTCCAACAAAGCAATAGTTGTTGACCAGCGAGAAACATGCCTGCATGAAAAACATCCACACAAAGAATGTAAGATGAAAGAGTGAAAATGACATGAATGCTTTGCACTAATGTTTTGAACGTTTATTCTGAGTTTATTTCCATGCAGTGTTTCTCATGAGTTTTGTTGCATAGTGTTTTGAGAGTTTTGTAATGTTTTCATTATCATGTTGGAGTCCCTTGGAGATTGTAAGCAAGGTGCAGGTGACAGCTGCCCAGTGAACCCTGTAACAGAGTGCACCATGGGTAACCTGAGCCCAGAACCATGCCTGGTCTATCAGCGTGCTCAGTGGGAATGGACTTTGGTGAACTCATAATTTTGGTAAGTGTCGCAAGTGTGATATGAGCTGAGAAAAAAATAACTTGTGGAATGTGGTTGAAAGAAAGGGACATAATGTGGTACACTGTACTCGTATGCTTTACATATGTGAGTCGTTTCAGTAAACTAGGTGTATGTTGCGCGTCACTACCTCACAGGAGAGCCATTTGACCGTAACCTTTAAAAAAAAAATCTAAATGCATTTTTTTGGGCAGGAATGCCTTCTGGAACATGTGAACTTTCATGTGCCTTAATAGCAAACTTGTATACACAAGTCTGTAAATACACATACAATTGTTAAATTACGAGCCTAGTTGGTTTAGCCAGAGAAAAAGTCAGCAACCTTCCCGCTAGCCATGATTGGCTGAGATAATGAGAGGGCTGGACATGCCGAGAGATGAGTTTTGAGATTCTGAGATATCCATCCCCAACTACAACATTTTTCTTCAAGATAGAACTGCCAAAGGGGGAGGAGTTGCAATCTACTGCAGAGATAGCCTGCAAAAGTTCTGTCATACTTTCCAGGTCAATGCTTCTAATTAAAAAAATTCTTATCTCTCCAGAAATAAGCCTCTCACTGTTGCCACCTGTTATAGACCCCCCTCAGCTCCCAGCTGTGCCCTGGACAGCATATGTGAATTGATTGCCCCCCATCTATCTTCAGAGTTCGTTCTGTTAGGTGACCTAAACTGGGATATACTTAACACCCCGGCCGTCCTACAACCTAAGCTAGATGCCCTCAATCTCACACAAATTATTAAGGAACCCACCAGGTACAACCCTAAATCCATGAGCATGGGCACCCTCATAGATATTATCCATACCAACTTGCTCTCCGAATACACTGTTTTCAATCAGGATCTCAGCGATCACTGCCTCATTGCCTGCATCCGTTATAGGTCCGCGGTCAAAAGACCACCCCTCATCACTGTCAAATGCTCCCTAAAACACTTCAGAGAGCAGGCATTTCTAATCAACCTGGCCCGGGTATCCTGGAAGGATATTTACCTCATCCCGTCAGTAGAGGATGCCTGGTTGTTCTTTAAAAGCAATTTCCTCAGCATCTTAAATAAGCATGCCCCTTTCAAAAAATGTTGAACTAAGAACAGCTATAGCCCTTGGTTCACTCCAGACCTGACTGCCCTCGACCAGCACAAAAACATCCTGTGGCGTACTGCACTAGCATTGAATAGTCCCCGCGATATGCAACTTTTCAGGGAAGTCAGGAACCAATACACACAGTCAGTTACGAAAGCAAAGGCCAGCTTTTTCAAACAGAAATTCCAAAAAGTTTTGGGACACTGTAAAGTCCATGGAGAATAAGAGCACCTCCTCCCAGCTGCAGATGCCCTAAGGCTAGGAAACACTTGTTACCACCGATAAATCCACGATATTCGAGAATTTCAATAAGCATTTCTCAAGGGCTGGCCATGCTTTCCTCCTGGCTACCCCAACCCCAGCCAACAGCTCCGCACCCCCCGCAGCTACTTGCCCAAACCTCCCCAGCTTCTCCCTCACCCAAATTGCAGATAGCAGATGTTCTGAAAGAGCTGCAAAACCTGGACCCGTACAAATCAGCTACGCTAAACAATCTGGGCCCTCTCTTTCTAAAATTATCCGCCGCCATTGTTGCAACCCCTATTACTAGTCTGTTCAACCTCTCTTTTGTATCGTCCAAGATTCCTAAAGATTGGAAAGCTGTCGCTATCATCCCCCTCTTCAAAGGGGGTGACACTCTAGACCCAAAGTGTTGCAGACCTATATCCATCCTGGCCTGCCTTTCTAAAGTCTTTGAATGCTAAGTTAACAAACAGATCACTGACCATTTCGAATCCCACCGTACCTTCTAAGCTGTGCAATCCGGTCTCCGAGCTGGTCACGGGTGCACCTCAGCCACGCTCAAGGTACTAAACGATATCATAACCACCATTGTTAAAAGACAGTACTGTGCAGCCGTCTTCATCGACCTTGCCAAGGCTTTCTACTCTCTCAATCACCATATTCTTATCGGCAGACTCAACAGCCTTGGTTTTTCAAATGACTGCCTCGTCTGGTTCACCAACTACTTCTCAGATAAAGTTCAGTGTGTCAAATCGGAGGGGATGTTGTCCGGACCCCTGGCAGTCTTTATGGGGTACCACAGGGTTCAATTCTCGGGCAGACTCTTTTCTCTGTATATTTTGGACACTGTGTTAACAAACCTCCAAATGAGCTTCAATGCAATACAGCACTCCTTCAATTGCTCTTAAACACTAGTAAAACTAAATGCATGCTCTTCAACCGATCACTGCACGCACCCGCCCGCCCGACTAGCATCACTACTCTGGACGGTTCTGACTTATGTGAATATGTGGACAACTACAAATACTACAAATACCTAGGTGTCTGGCTAGACTGTAAACTCTCCTTCCAGACTCATATTAAGCATCTCCAATCCAAAATTAAATCTAGAATCGGCTTCATTTCGCAACAAAGCGTACTTCACTCACGCTGCCAAACATACCCTCGTAAAACTGACTATCCTACCGATCCTCGACTTCGGCGATGTCATTAACAAAATAGCCTCCAACACTCTACTCAGCAAACTGAATGCAGTCTATCACAGTGCCATCCGTTTTATCACCAAAGCCCCCTATACCACCCACCACTGCGACCTGTATGCTCTCGTCGGCTGGTCCTCGCCACATGTTCGTCGCCAGACCCACTGACTCCAGGTCATCTATAAGTCTTTGCTAGGTAAGGCTCCACCTTATCTCGGCTAACTGGTCACCATAACAACACCCACCCATAGCCCGCGCTCCAGAAGGTATATCTCACTGGTCATCCCCAAAGCCAACACCTCCCTTGGCCGCCTTTCCTTCCAGTTCTTTGCTACCAATGACTGGAATAAATAGCAAAAATCGCTGAAGTTGGAGACTTATATCTCCCTCACTAACTTTAAGCATCAGCTATCTGAGCAGCTTACCGATCGCTGCAGCTGTACAGAGCCCATCTGTAAATATAAATTGTAATGACTTCGCAACTATGGCCTGTTTATTGCCTTACCTCCTTACTCCATTTGCTGTATATAGATTTTTCTATTGTGTTATTGACTGTACTTTTGTTTATCTCACGTGTAACTCTGTGTTGTTTTTTTGTCGCACTGCTTTGCCTTATCTTGGCCAGGTCGCAGTTGTAAATGAGAACTTGTTCTCAATTGGCCTACCTGGTTAAATAAAAAATACAAAAATTGGTCTGCCATGCAGCAAGTTCTGTCTATTTGAGCTGGTCAGTATGTGTAGGTAATCCTGTCTAACACAGCTTATATATATATATATATATATATATATATATATATATATATATATATATATATATATATATATATATATATATTGTGTAGTAGAACTGCATAAGTGTTGCTCTTCACTTTCTGAAGGACCGAGTTTTGAAATCAGTGGAATTAGAGTATGATAGCTAAGGAGATGGAGAAAACACCTGTCTCCAGATTACATCTTCAAACTAAGGGCAACCATGGCATCCGTGACAGAGAGGGAGAAGTGTCCATCCATATATACGGGGAAGATAGTCTAGCTAGCTACATGTTCAGATATTACACATTTCTAATTTTGTCAGAAAGTTGTTTTCATTTTAAGTTAAGGTGTACTGTTAGCTAGCTATGATCTGTGTAGTAATATTATTCGTATCTCAGGGTCATTTGCTTTTCTAGTTATAGTCTAATTTTAGCTAGCTAACACTGAAACTCTCTGGTTAGCTACCTGCAGATTAATGCAGCGTAGCAACGTCATGAGTTGAGATTATGTTTCATTGTTTAGCTAGCTAGCTAGCTACATGTCTTAGCAAAAGACTCCACTAAGCAAGTAACCATTTCAATAGAATGTTAATGATGTCACTGCTAAAACTGTTGATAGACGTAGCTGGTAAATTCGCTCTGTCTATCTACTCTGATTACAGAGCACTCTCGTGTGCCAGAGCACAGAATAACTGACAAATTTAAGAACACTCAACACCCGTTGAATATAACCGGTGTCAGTAAACGTTAAACGTTAGCATCATTAAATTGTTGCCAGCAGCATAGTTGCTGTCACCAATGCTCTGGATAACATAAAAACAACCTAACCAGCTCTGCTTGGGAGAGTGAAATAGTCAGAGTGAGCTGTTCTCTCATTTGTGTCTGGAAGTAGATAGCAAGCTAGCCAACATTAGCCAGTTAGCTTGAGCGATTGACTGCTGTTGTTATGACCGAACACTCGAACCAACCCTGGTGATTGGTGGGGCTAAAGCTTAAGAGGGTGTGAATGCTTATTGAATGGGTGTAGACAAAGAAGAGCTCTGCTGTAGCAGCAAAGTTAATTTCCCATTGTTCCTCAACTGTAGTGTATGATATACAATTATGTATCTCTGAGTCCCTACTATTATCTAATGTAAAAAACACAACTTCAAATTTTGCTACATAAAAACGAATCGAGCCAGTCGGTCACATATTATACTGTATTTTGTTCTTCCTGTGGACTTGTTTAAATTATGCCTGTTTGGGAGTCATTCACACAACAGGGCAATGACTGTAACTATCACCTTATATTCTGATAAGGCAATATAATTTGGGAAGTTTACTAATGAAACCGCATTTATTGTAGCTGGAGACTATAATAAAGTAATAAACTAAATCATTATCGCCCAGAAGCACTCACTTCTGTCATCATGAAGTGCTTTGAGAGGCTAGTTATGGACCATATCACCTCCACCTTACTTGACACCCTAGACCCACTACGATTTGCATACTGCCCCAACAGATCCACGATTAACACAATTGCCATCGCACTGCACACTGTCCTATCCCATCTGGACAAGAGGAATACCTATGTAAGAATGCTGTTGATCGACGACAGCTCAGCCTTCAAAACCATAGTGCCCTCGAAGCTCATCACTAAGCTTGGGGCCCTGGGTCTGAACCCCACCCTCTGCATCTGGGTCCTGGACTTCCTGACTTGCCAATCTCAGGTGGTGAAAATAGGCAACACCTCGGCCACGTTGATCCTCAACGTGGGGGCCCCACAAGGGTGTATGCTCAGCCCCCTCATTTAATCCCTGTTCACCCATGACTGTTTGGGCATGCACGTCTCCAACTCAATCATCAAGTTTGCTGATGACTCAACAGTGGTAGGCCTGATTACTAACAATGATGAGACAGCCTACAGGGAGGAGGTGAGGGCCCTGGCGGAGTGGTGCCAGGAAAATAACCTTTGTCTCAACGTCAACAAAACAAAGGAGCCTCCTCGGCGTGCACATCATTGAAGAGGTCCATTCACACAGACACAGACACTGTGGTGAAGAAGGCACAACAGCAACTCTTCAACCTCAGGAGGCTGAAGAAATTTGACTTGGCTCCTACGACCCTCACAAACCTCTACAGATGCACAATTGAAAGGGAAAGGGGATACAGTTGCACAACTGAATGCATTCAACTGAAATGTGTATTCTGCATTTAACCCAAACCTTCTGAATCAGAGCATACTGTCAGGCTGTATCACTGCCTGGTACGGCAATTGCAGAAAGGGAGGGAGGCCCAAACCCAAGCTGCATGCTTCAAGTGGAAAATATTCCAGCCTCTCGCTCCATCTGCTTTCACTTTACAACTTGATTCCCTACCTCAGTGGATACTGTCTAAAAGTGTGTCCAAAATGGCACCCTATTTCCTATTCAGCAACTGCTTTTGACGAGGGCCCATAGATCTCTGGTCAAAAGTAGTGCACTTTATAGGGAATAGGGTGTCATTTGAAACATATCCCAATACTGTATATAGCGCTCAGCTGTAGAGGCTATAGCTTTTTTCCTTTCCTTTCCTCGTCAACAGTCATTTTACAGGATGAGGCAGCAGACTCTGCTCGCTACTCCCCTGATCATATAAGGAGGATCCATGGTCCCTTTCGCACTTCATATATCACACAGGAAAACCTCCAAAAACCTAGTAGCTTCACTACGATGGATTTGAGGGGAGGGTTTCAGTATGCTGCCCTACCAGAAGACAGACGTGTGCTACCATTGCAAGAGAGCCCGACAGAAGACAGCACTGTAGCTACCATTGGAAGAACACATCTCATTTTATAGGTTTGACCCATGACATATATTTTTCTACAGAGTGATAATCCCTTACATCCACAAAAACACACTCATTTTAATTATGTGCATTAGTGATAAATAAAAAATAAACATTTCATGTGTTATTTGGTATTTCAAGGTCATTGTGTTGTGATCTCACCCACATTGGATATATGTAACATTCTACATATTACTTTTGACTCGCTCAGCTTTGCAGCTCCAACAACACCCCCTTAAATCATAAGGAGGGTTTCCAGCACTCTGATCCTCAGGTGCTTGTGTGTGTGTGTGTGCATGTGCGTGTGTGTGCGTGTGTGTGTGTGTGTGTGTGTGTGTGTGTGTGTGTGTGTGTGTGTGTGTGTGTGTGTGTGTGTGTGTGTGTGTGTGTGTGTGTGTGTGTGTGTGTGCGTGTGTGTTCGTGTGTGTGTGTGTGTGTGTGTGGGGAGAACTCTTGGATGAACCCTTGGAAGGAGCACCTGATTTTACTGCCAGTTGAGGTGAGAATAATAACGACAGGAGGACCCATAAGTATGTAACACAATGGCAACAGAATCAACCGTTGTTGTTGGTCTTTCTCACCCAACTCCACGTATTACAGAACCTGGTGGGTTTATGCTTTAATTGACGTCCAGAGCCAGAAACTGTCACTCCAGATTTGAGAGAAACCATTTCACTGTTCTGTGTCCCAAATGGCACCCTATTCCCTGTATAGTGCACTACTTTCAATGGGCTCTGTTCAAAAGTATTGGCTCTGGTCAAAAGTAGTGCACTATATAGGGAATAGGGTGCCATTTGGGACATGCAGCCTGCAATGAAACAAAAGCTTAAACCCAATGAAATCACAGCTAACAATGCACACATTTTTATCACCAGTATGTTATTTTACAATACAGTAGCACCAACACTCTACTGTTCCCAGGTGGTCCTTATGAGTTCTGGATGGAGCCTGCTACACCTACCAGTACTAGAAGACCTGGTTTGACTGGTCTGCTGTCCATCTGGCATGGCTATAAGGGAGCCAAAATGTAGTTTGTATTGTTACAGCCCAGACCTAGGTTACATCCTAAGTGGCACCTGATTCCCTGCATAGTACACTACTTTTGACCAAAGCCCTATGGACCCTGGTCAAAAGTAGTGCCGTTTGGAATGCAGTTCTGGATACAGAATGTGGTTTGTATTGATACGCCTCAGTCAGACCTGGATACCAGCGGGCCAGCAGCAGAGTGGGCAGATCAAAGAGAAGTGTAGAGGAGTGGAGCGGGCCAAACAGTGTGTCACTACTGCATGTTAACCTCCCATACTCTGGACCTGAACAACATTCATCATTGCTGATTAGAAACAGGTTCTTTCCGGCCTTCTCTGGACAAACCCATTGTGTCTCAAATGGCACCCATAGGGCTCTGTTCAAATGCAGTGCACTATATAGGGAATAGGGTCATTTGAGACACACACAAAGCTGATGTTTACACTACTGAGACGCTTAGCTTCAAACACCATCCCCATGCCTTCATGATGGGGTGGTGTTGCCCATAAACTACTGGCAGAATATCTCTGTTTTTCCCTCACATTCTTTCAAGTTAGATAGGTAATATGTTCCTCCTCTCTGTAATGCTGATGCATAACCAGCCTAGATTCACTGGCTACATAGTTTTTATGAAATATTGTTACCAAAGTATTGAGGGTGGTGCACTGTGAAAGATTTATCTACAAGAAAGCCTCCATACCATGGTTAAGAGTTTGGTGCCACGCACGCACGCACGCACACACACACACACACACACACACACACACACACACACGCACACACACACACACACACACACACACACGATTATATTTAACACTACTGGACCAGGGTTTCACCCTATGATTAGTCAATTGAAAACCCTTCAGACAAACTTACAGAAACATACAATGCTATACGAGTTACCACGGAAAATCTATTTCCATTACTACATGTCATCTTAAAACACAGATTATTGACAAAATACCCAACAGTACTTTACAGAGCAAAACAATATATAAAGGAAAATGACTGTTACATGGATGACCTAGACCCAGTAAAATGTAATGTGCCGTCTTTTTCCCTACGACTTGACCGTTTACTGACTTTGTACTGCAATTCTAGATCCGCATTAATAAATAAAGGCAAAGCAACAAGAAACACAGTGACTCTGCTGTAAATCACATCTAAACTCCCCAGGTCCTTCTAGCTGCTATAAACCTGAAAACACCCTGTAGAACTGTGATGACTTGAACACATGGACAACACTGTTAGCAATGGTTGCCAGGGTCCTGTATCCCAACTAGATACCCCTTTCCCTATGTAGATTATGATTTGACCCAATGTGGTGATTTTTCTGCAGATGTTTGAGAGTGAAAAGTTGTGCGTTGGAGATAAGAACTGAAATAACTCTGAGAGCTCTCTGTGAGCTCTCTCTACAAAGCGCTCATTACAATGTCTTTCTAATACAACAACAATATCCACTGAGTGATTTTTACATATCTCCCACATTTCATGTCTGTTTGTCTGTCTGTGTGCTTAGGCCAGACTACTGCATTTGGGTCCCCTGGAGAAACAGGCCCACACATGCCCACACTTGCCTACGCCCCTGGGGCCTCATCAATATTGTTTGTAGAAACTTTTCTAAAAAACTACTTATGTAATTAATTTAGAGTAAACAGAAAAAGTGTGATTAAACAATCCTACCAAGTCTCATATGCACACGGGTAGGAGATAGCTGTTGATGAATACCAATGTTCACAGCCTCTGTCTGTGCTCATGCACTACCTTAGCTATTTACATTTCCTAATTAACCATTATAGTCAAAATCATCCCTTTAAGGCCAATGAGGAATATACAATACCATACCATGAAATGGCCTACAACTACACAACCAAAAAAAGCTTAGAAAAAAAGATGAAGTACAACCAAAATGTTTTATTTGGCTTGCTCAGTTGTGCTTTGACATGTAAAAATGAAAACATAGCTACAAAGAGAGGATCATTAGGACAATTCAAGTTGCCATAGAAATTGCAAATATACTTGAAATGAGTAGGAAACACTCACCAATAAGCCATCCATCCTCAACAGCACCTTCCAGTAGGCCTATAGGCCAACATTGCTGTTCTGCAGAATGTTTCTGCAGTTGTGCGTTCCACCTGGCCATCTCAGCAGCTTTTTTTGTGTGCATCACGTAACCTATCACCTGTATATTAAGAGCGGAAGCCTTTTCTGTTCACATAGTTGAACTCGTTTTGTGATAATGCTTTTATGGCAAGTGGTTGCCGTCTATCGCTCTGTTCGTATTTGGGAACCCATCGATGGCAAACAAACCCATGTTGACTTCATCCTCTTGTGCGATGGTGTAGAAATTGTATGTTAAAGTTCCTTTGGGTGATGATTGCATTCAAAACCATCCTCAAGGTCCTGCTGAAATGTGCCTGTTGCCAAAAAAACAGGGTGGATAACGCCTTAATGTACACTGGAATGCTCATTATCTCAGTCTTTTATAATATTTCAACAATGGTTTCACTTTCACACGTACCTCTGTAATGCTGCTAATTGAACAAATTGAATTACTTTACTTTATATATTGTCTTGTCTTTACTTTTAGTTATCAAAGATTCTCTGTAATTAGTATTACTGTCATGCCCTGGTCGTAGTATATTGTGTGTGTCTTTATTTATTGGGTCAGGCCGGGGTGTGACATGGGTTTATTGTGGTGTGTTTTGTCTTGGGGTGTTGTTAGGTGTTGGGTGTGTGGCTTAGTGGGGGTATCTAGTAGAGTCTATTGCTGTCTGGAGTGGTTCTCAATCAGAGGCAGGTGTTTATCGTTGTCTCTGATTGGGAACCATATTTAGGCAGCCATATTCTTTGAGAAATTCGTGGGTGATTGTTCCTGTCTCTGTGTTTATGTTCACCAGATAGGCTGTATAGGTTTTCACACATTTATTGTTTTGTTTAGTTATTTCATGTCGAGTTCCTTTTATTAAAGAACATGAATAACCACCACGCTGCATTTTGGTCCGCTTCTCCTTCGACAGATGAGAACCATTACAGAATCACCCACCACAACGGGACCAAGCGGCGTGGTAACAGGCAACAGCAACAGCAGGAGCAACAAAGAGAGGAATGGACATGGGAGGACGAATTGTACGGAAGAAGGACCCTGGGCTCAGCCTGGAGAATATCTCCGCCCCAAAGAAGAACTGGAGGCGGGGAAAGGCGGAGAGGCGCCGGTATGAGGAGGCAGCACGGCGACGCGGATGGAAGACCGAGAGTCAGCCCTAAAAATTTCTTGGGGGGGGGGGGGGGGCTCAGGGAGAGAGTGGCAGAGTCAGGAGTCAGACCTGAGCCAACTCTCCCTGTTTATCGTGAGGAGCCAAGGAAGAGACCAGAATCAGAGCCGGTGTTGGAGGTGAGCGAAGCAGAGACTGTGAAGGAGTTAATGGGGAAATTGGAGGAGAGAGAAATGAGGGAGTTGCTGTGTTGGTGCTTTAAGCATGGAATTCGCCCGACGGAGTGTGTCGGGGATTTGATGGCACCTGGGTCAGCGCTCCATACTCGTCCTGAGGTGCGTGTTAGTCAGCTGGTGAAGATGGTGCCAGCCTCACGAACCAGGCCTCCTGTGCACCTCCCTAGCCTTGCACGTCCTGTGCCAGCACTGCTCTCAAGATCTCCAGTACGCCTTCACGGTCTAGCCCATCCTGTGCCACCTCCACACACCAGCCCTCCGGTGGCAGCTCCCCGCACCAGGCTTTCTGTGCGTGTCCTTGGCCCAGTACCACCAGTGCCATCACCACGCATAAGGCCTACAGTGCGCCTCGCCTCTCCAGCGCTGCCAGAGCCTTCCTCCTCTCCTGCGCTGCCAGAGTCTCCCGCCTGTTTAGCGCTGCCAGAGCTGCCAGCCTGCATGGAGCAGCCAGATCTGCCAGTCTGCATGGAGCAGCCAGAGCTGTCAGTCTGCATGGAGCAGCCAGAGCTGTCAGTCTGCATGGAACAGCCAGAGCTGTCAGTCTTCATGGAACAGCCAGAGCTTCCAGTCTGCATGGAGCAGCCAGAGCTGTCAGTCTGCGTGGAGCATCCAGAGCTGCCAGTCTGCAAGGAGCTGTCAGTCTGCAAGGAGCTGCCAGAGCTGTCAGTCTGCATGGAGCAGCCAGAGCTGTCAGTCTGCAAGAAGCCGCCAGAGCTGCCAGTCTGCATGGAGCAGCCAGAGCCGCCAGTCAGCATGGAGCAGCCAGAGCTGCCAGTCAGCATGGAGCAGCCAGAGCCGTCAGTCTGCCAGGATCCGCCAGTCAGCCAGACTATTCCAGATCCGCCAGTCAGCCAGACTCTTCCAGATCCGCCAGTCAGCCAGACTCTTCCAGATCCGCCAGTCAACCAGACTCTTCCAGATCCGCCAGTCAGCCAGACTCTTCCAGATCCGCCAGTCAGCCAGGATCTTCCAGATCCGCCAGTCAGCCAGGATCTTCCAGATCCGCCAGTCAGCCAGGATCTTCCAGATCCGCCAGTCAGCCAGGATCTGCCAGAACCGCCAGCCATCCAGGATCTGCCGGATCCAACTACCTGCCTGAGCTTCCTCTCAGTGCTGAGCGTCCTCTCAGTGCTGAGCTTCCCCTCAGTCCCGTGCTTCCCCTCAGTCCCGTGCTTCCCCTCAGTCCCGAGATTCCCCTCAGTCCCGATCTTCCCCTCAGTCCCGAGCTTCCCCTCAGTCCCGAGCTGCCCCAGTTCCGAGCTGCCCCTCAGTCCAGTGGGGTTCTGGGTGAGGATTACTAGGCCATGGTCGGCGGCGAGGGTGGACTATCCAAGGACGCGAGGAGGAGGGACTAAGACATTGATAGAGTGGGGTCCACGTCCTGCGCCGGAGCCGCCACCATGGACAGACGCCCACCCAGACCCTCCCCTATGGTTTTGGTGTGCGTCCGGGAGCCGGGAGTCAGCACCTTAGGGGGGTTCTGTCACACCCTGGTCGTAGTATATTGTGTTTGTCCTTATTTATTTGGTCAGGCCGGGGTGTGACATGGGTTTATTGTGGTGTGTTTTGTCTTGGGGTGTTGTTAGGTGTTGGGTGTGTGGCTTCGTGGGGGTATCTAGCATAGTCTATGGCTGTCTGGAGTGGTTCTCAATCAGAGGCAGGTGTTTATCGTTGTCTCTGATTGGGAACCATATTTAGGCAGCCATATTCTTTGAGTATTTCGTGGGTGATTGTTCCTGTGTCTGTGTTTATGTTCACCAGATAGGCTGTATAGGTTTTCACACATTTATTGTTTTGTTTACTTATTTCATGTCGAGTTCATTTTATTAAAGAACATGAATAACCACCACGCTGCATTTTGGTCCGCTTCTCCTTCGACAGACGAGAACCGTTACAATTACGCAATTAAACGGATTAATCATGTAACTGTAATTAACTAGGAAGTCGGGGCACCAAGGAAAATACTCAGATTACAAAGTTATAATTTCCTAATATAACTCTCCGATATTTTATATCGGATCAATTTGTCTTCGAATGAATGAATTATTTACTTTACCTCACATTAGTCTCATTCCAAACGTCGTAAATTGTTTGTTATCTCCACAAACCTAGTCTTCACTATGAGTCATCCATTCATCAATTGTCTTAAATAATTTATTTACTAACTAAGTAATTCACAGAAATGCGTAAACAAAGAAACAAAGTAAATGTGGTTACAAGAAATGATAGGGGAATGTGCCCTAGTGGGCTAAACCGGCATGGCGGCTTGTTGTAAAAAAAGGGAAGTGGGGGTCGACTGAGATGACAACGCACAGTTGATAATTATAACAATTGAAATGCTAATCCTTTGCACATTCTGTTGGAGAGTTTCTGTCCTCTTTCTCTCTCTCTCTCTCTCACTCTCTCTCTCTGTCGTGGGTAGTTCAGAGTGACATTCATTCATTCATGTTGTAGAATGGATGTCTCGGTGGTTGTCGTTCTTCGCATTCAATGATACCGAATTCCTAGCTGCAGGCTAGTAATTAATATCAAAGACTTGTTCTTATTCTGTCAGTATCGATAGTCTAAGAGTTTAACTACGTGGTATGGTTAAAAGCTTCAGCAATCGTCTCAACCTTTGTCCTCTCGTGATTGAGAGAAAACATGGTCTGTAACCTTTGTCCTATCGTAATGGTCTGTTGAGAATTTCTCAAAGTTGGGGTTTTATTCAGGAGTTGCAGAAAAGGGCCTGTCCCAGGATGCCTGACCCTAACTGGGCTCATGGGCGGTCCTCTGATTTAGTTAAACTCAAAAGGGAATTGGAGTTTCCTTCATTAAACAGTCCAAAATCACATTACACAATTTTACAAACAGTATCATCCTCACTCATTCATCTTATACAACAATTAGATGTAAACCTCATATCTGAGGCTATTATATTAACAGCGTTATGCTAATGTGGCCGCACCGTCTCCCATGAGTTTTACCAAGTTGTAACAAAAGGACCAGTTCGTAGCTGGATAAAAAAAAATGTTTACCCCTTTTTCTCCCCAATTTTGTGGTATCCAATTGTTGTAGTAGCTACTATCTTGTCTCATCGCTACAACTCCCGTACGGGCTCGGGAGAGACGAAGGTTGAAAGTAATGCTTCCTCCGATACACAACCCAACCAGCCGTACTGCTTCTTAACACAGCGCGCATCCAACCCGGAAGCCAGCTGCACCAATGTGTCGGAGGAAACTAACCTTGGTTAGCGCGCACTGAGCCCGGCCCGCCACAGGAGTCGCTGGTGCGCGATGAGACAAGGACATCCCTACCGACCAAGCCCTCCCTAACCCGGACTACGCTAGGCCAATTGTGCGTCGCCCCACGGATCTCCTGGTCGCGGCCTGTTACAACAGAG